>NC_046155.1:228510643-228650643 GCF_011064425.1 Rattus rattus | reverse complement strand
TAGAGGGTGGTAGACACTGTTCTTGGTCCTGGGGATAATAGTAGGAAAAGGAGGGTATGAGTCTGACCCTTACAGATTATAAAGCGTCCAGAGGTTTAAGGACAGTTAATCGGGTGACATTAACCCGGGATGAAAGTTGGAGGAGGCTAGGGGAAATGCCAGCATAGGAATAATGAATTCAGGCTTGAGGGGGGTTAGAAAGACTTCCTGGGACCACGTTGCCTGTGTCTCAATGAGAAAAACAAGCCAGAATTAAGAGACCAAGAGGAAAACTCATATTCTAAGCACAGGGGACAGGCAGGCAGCTCCTGACCAACACAGCAATTTTATGTTTCAAGGCTCTGGGTATTGTACCTCTTCCTACAAATGGATAAAGAAAAAAGTGGACTTGGCTCTCACTGCGATACATACACTAATACATAGTTCAGTAAATTCCCTGGTTGAAAAATCAGTAATTCTGAGCCTTAGGAACCTCTGTGCACATAAACAAGACTCCCTTCCTGTACTGTAATAGCTTCAACATACATTCAGATCCAGGCACGTATCACACAGGCCTTGGCAGTGGGAGGGTAAATAAGAGATTAGCATTTGACTGAACAGGACATGTGTTTGCAGTAGACTCAGTGTAATCTATCTGCTTACACAGACCATCAATTTTTCCTCAAGGAGAAAGAGCGCAGTCCACATTTGTTCCTAAACATCTCAAAGCACGACCTTCCTGTGCCTTTAGGAGCATCCTTAACAACACGAACACCCATCACAGTTAATAACCGTGCTTGCAACACGTCCTTTCCACAGAGTCAGGAATATTGGAGTACTAGGTTTCTGATGTTTAGAAATAAAGTGGTGGAGGAGATAAAGGCCACAGATTTTTTTTTTTCTTTTAAAGCAAAGAATCTGCTTGCTGGTTTGCCCAATTCCTTCGGTGGCTAATTGGCTTATAAACTCAGCACCCAGAGCTATCACAGGGGCCTTTGTTTCTCCCAGGAACAAAGATGAAAATGTTTCACAGCACCCTTATCGGGGCAGCTCCGGGGACCGTGCAGCCAGGAAACGCTGCGCAAACCAGGTGAGCTAAGCAGTCTATTGGCTCAGCCCAAGAAATCCCAAGTCACAATGCTCTCTGTGCCTTGAGTTGGAAGGACAGCACAGATGAGAATTTGCTAACCATGAAAGGGTCCCTTCGCTGGGGGGACAGTGCCTCAGTACGATCCAATTCTCATACATGCATGTGTGTGCACGGTGTGCATGCACACGCAGACTTACATGAATGAATGGGCAATTTAAATGCCAATGTTCCCGTTTTTTGGTAAATAAAGCAGCATCTTTGAACAGCTGAATTTTAAGTGGCTTTTTGGGTGTTTTTTTTTTTTAATTGAAAATAGATCCTTTTTCATACAATATATTCTGATAATGGTTCTTCCTCCCTCTAAGTCCTCCCAGTTCCTTACCAGATCCACACCCCCTTTTTCTCATTAAAAAACAGGGGCATCTAATGAATAATGAAATCAAATAAAACACAATAAAGTAAATCATAATAGGACAAGGCAAACAAGAAAAAGAGCCGAAGAAAAAGCACAAGAAACACAGACACAGAGAAACACACATTCCCACACACAGGGATCCCCTTAAATCACAAAACTGGAAGCCATAAGTTATACACCAAATACCCTTATTCGACATCACCAGACAGCCTCTAAGATGCCACTGAGTTCTTTTTCCGTTGGGCGTCTACTTCTGGGCACGCAGCCTACCTTAAGGGTGTGGTTTCCCCATTTTTCATCTGTAGGTGGCTATTAATTGGAGACAGCTTCTGGGTTAGGGATGAGGGTGTGTGTCCCTTCTTTAGAAGATTTTTCTAACCTCTTGATAGTTTTGGGGCTATGTAAATTGCTTTTTACAGTGGAATGTGTATTTGTATGAGTGAATGTAAACGTGTACATTCTTATCTGTTTTTCATTTTTAATGTATATTTACAGGAGTTTGTTTCGTGGACATGTAACTGTGCATAGATTCACAGAGACTCGAGGTTCATGTCAGGGATCAGCCTTGATTCGTCTTCTATCTTACTCACTAAGGCAAGATCTCTTAGTCAAACCCAAGGCTCACTAATATAGCTAGTTTCACTAGTCAGCTCGCCCTGGGGATTACATGCCTTCCCACAGAGGAATTACAGACAGGCCGCCACATTCACCCAGCGTCTACATGGTATCTGGGGTCTGAACTCCTGTGATGGGCGAAGCCAGTGTTTGAATCGCTGAGCCATCTCCCCACCCCTGGGGTAGAATATCTCTTAAAGCAACTAGGATAATACGAAGAGACAACTTCTAGACTGTGTCTGGCTGTGTTTCGGAGATTTAATCCCTGCAACAGTGACCGTTGCTTTCGATGTCCAGGAGAGGAAAGGTGGCTAGCCAGTCAAGCCCACATGATTGTGCTACTTCTTCCTCTGCCCTCCCTGATCACCCTAATCAAGGTGTTTGATCTTGGTGCTGGTCTTTTGGGTTTTTTTAAAGATTTATTTATTTATTATATATGAGTACATTGTAGCTGTCTTCAGACACACCAGAGAGGGCATCAGATCTCATTACAGATGGTTGTGAGCCACCATGTGGTTGCTGGGAATTGAACTCAGGACCTCTGGAAGAACAGTCAGTGCTCTTAACCACCGAGCCACCTCTCCAGCCCCGAGTTGGTGCTGCTTAAAGGCCGCTCTTACATGGTAAACTTCAAAGCAGAAAGCTGAGGATTCTGGGATTGCCCAACTCAAACCTAGTGCCCCACGGGTCAGCAAGCAGAGGCACAGCCCCAGATCAATTCTGTCAAAGGCCTGTGCTGTGTAGAACAATGGGAATGGGGGAGGGGGAGTGGATATCAGCAAACAGTTCATACTACAAGGTCATGATGACACTTCGGGGATTTTCCTCTGCTTCTTGTCTTGCTTATCCTAACCCCTGTTTAATCCTGTCTGCCAACCTGGAGGACACACTTCAAGATCCCTTCCAAGATGTCTCACACAGCTGCGTCTGTGGTCCACAACTGCCACATTGGGTGGTGTTCTCTGCTTCACTGGGAATTAGCTTAGATGGCCCTTCAGAACCATAGGCCATAGTGAGTGTTCATTGTCTTTAAAACAGTGAGGTGTCGCCTTTCTTAAATGGGATTGCTAGCCTCGAGGCCTGGGCCTGACCAGAATGAGTGTACGTCTGTGGTTCATTTGATTTTTCCCTTGGCTGGAATGCACTGGTTTGTCTTGGAACTTTTTGGTTGATTCTGTCTTTGGCGTCAGAGGGTGGCTATGGCCTAAATACATGTGTAAAGACTGAGCATGGTCAGAAAGACAGTTAAGTGCAGGATGTCTAGTAGGGGCTGCTGGCCTTCAAAAGCTGGCGGTGACACACTCGGGCTGTAAAGCTGGGGGCCAGTGCACAGGCTCCCTGTCCCTTATGTGCCTCTTCTGTGCAGCTAGAAGAGTAACGGCACTTACCAGTGACAAACATAATGTATGCCCCAACGGTAAAAGCGGGACTTGGTGTGAATACCAAGGGCATGTGAAACAAACCACTCATTAGCCAGAGAGTCGGCAAGGTGATTCAGGAGACAGTATACTGGGCTGGTGTGCATATATTTCGAAGTCTGTGCTGTTTCTCCCTGAGAAGTACAAAGACTAAATTTGTACTTATGCCTGCACAGGACAGATAGGAACAGACTCTGACACGAGATGAGCCCTACTGGTACAATGATGGTTCTGCGGAGTCAAATAAGGCTGCTTTCAGTCTACACCCATCAAGAGGCCATTTTGCTGTCGCCGTATTCTCAGTGTAAATGATCCAGATGAATAGGAAACACTACGTTTCTAAATATGTCTTAATTAATATCTATTAACATTTCTTTTTAACTTGCAGTGATAAATTACTTTTCACTTATTTAAAATGATTTTCTACAGGCAAAGGATATAGTTTATGTAGCAACAACGATTGAGGATTTTTTTTTCTTCTTTTTTTTTTTTTCCCGGAGCTGGGGACTGAACCCAGGGCCTTGCGCTTCCTAGGCAAGCGCTCTACCACTGAGCTAAATCCCCAACCCCGATTTTTTTCTTCTTTAGTCGGTGCTGGAGTCCATGTGCAGTGTGAACTTTAACCCTAGTCCAGGAGATAATATTTTAAACAAATAGTTTTTATTTTTTTATTTTTAAGGTCAACTACAGTCCTTTTCTCAAAATGTTTTAAAGCAGTAAAAGATTATAATAACAACATTCTCCACGAGACTGAAAATGGACCTTTGCGTTTGGTTCAAATTTAAGAAGAGTTAGGGCCCTTAAAATCCTCAACAATGAAGGAGAGACAGGATAAACAGCCATTCCCAAGGCAGGACGGGCTCAGCGACCCACCCTGGGTGCAAGTCAGCGAAGCCTTACCTGCGTCATGAAGAACCCTTCCCCGGGCAGTTCGTCTTCATACGACTCTCGAGTTTGCAGTGTTGGGTGTGTGTAATCAGGGCATTCCTGATAAGCAAATTTATTTGCAGAAAGTTTGGCTCCCTGCACTTAGGTTCTAGGGGGTCACTCTGCCAAGCTCTCCGTTTCTTTACTCCATGGCAAATTTCAGAGCCAAGGACCTGTCCAGGCACAGATTTGAGAAAAGCCTCAATTCATCCACTCTGAATGAACCCACTGAGAAGTGTTTATCCCCAAATCGCTCCATGCTTTCCCTATCAAGCTTCTGTAGCAATGGACGTCAACTGCAGATAATTTACCAAGAACAGCGTCCCTGTGTTAGGGGAAAGCTGGAACGTCTGAAGGACATTCATTAGAACAGCAGGGGGTGGGCTGGGGCTGAAGACAGGACACAGGCTGTGAGGACAGGACGCAGATGACTTCCCTCAAAATACGTGAACGTTCTACTTTTAAAAAATTATTGTCGCGAACCATCTGTGGCAGGCAGTGTTTGAAATATCTGTCATGTCTAGTTCCCACACATCCTGGTACTCGTGCGTCCTTGGGTAAGAGACAAGCAGGTTACACTGAAAAGAATCACACGGGGAAGAGGGCATCTTAATGAGGTGACAGTGTACATGGATGACTGCAAACAGCCTACATAGGACTTAGAAACGGATCACATCCTGTCTAGGAAAGCATGCATTCGTGACAAACACAGGACTATGTGTGGCATCTGCCCAAAAAGCAGTAGGAAACTGAGGCCTTCAGTCCAACAACCCACCCAGGCCCAGATCCTGCCAATGACAGCAAAGCCTGCAAGTGGCCCTTTCCCCAGGAAAGCTCAAACCCGGTGGTAATTTCATGGCAGCCCCATGGAGCCAGCCTCAAACTCATGACTCAGGGCACAAGACAAAAGGTGTCTTCTAAGCTAGGAAGTGTGAACTGGAATCAGGTAGCAACGGTTAAGGAGATCACCTGGAAAGGCGGGAAGTGGGAGGTCAGCAGGCGCTAAGATATGTGTATTCCTTAATGTCTGTCAGCCAAAGGCAGCGTCACAGAAAACTGTAGTTTGCTAGTGCACTGCATTCACAGAGTCATGACCTAGCTGGACACTGGCTCCCGTAAGATGTGCCCCAATCTACCTCTTCACGTTTGAAAGGTTCCTATGTGTTCTTTTTTTTTTATTTTATTTTTCTTCGATGTTTTATATATTTACATTTCAAATGCTATCCCCTTTCCTCCATCTTCCATACCCCCTACCCCTGCTTCTATGAGGATGTTCCCACTCCCACCCACCCACTCCAACCTCAACACCCTGGCATTCACGAGCCTTCACAGGACCAAGGGCTTTTCCTCCCATTGATGCTGGACAATGTCATCCTCTGCTACATATGTAGCTGGAGTCATGGGTTCCTCCATGTGTACTCATTGGTTAGCTGGAACCATCCTCATCTGTATCAGTAGAGCTGGCAGAGCCTCTCAGGAGACATCCATATCTGGCTGTTGTCAGCAAGCACGTCTTGGCATCAGCAATAGTGACTGGGTTTGGTGGCTGCACGTGGGATGGATCCCCAGGTAGGGCAGTCTCTGGATGACCTTTTCTTCAGTCCCTGCTCCATTTTTTGTCCCTGCCATTTCCTCTCATGAGTATGTTGTTCTCCCTCTTGCCCACGGTAGGGCACCCAGAGGTCTACAGCACTTCTCCTCAACCTTCCTAAAGCTGTGACACTACAGTACAGTGACCCCAACCATACAATTATTTTCCTTGATACCTCATAACTGTAATTTTGTTACTGATATGAATCATAATGTAAATATCTGTTTTCTAATGGTCCTAGGTGACCCCTGTAAAAGGGTTGTTCGGTCCCCAAAAGGGACTAGCAGGTTGAGAACCACCATTCTAGAGTTTCACTGTTAGAAACTTGACAACCATTCTCAGAACAATACTTTCAAATATGTCATAATGACTATGCCAGACACTGAACTAATCATGGCAGATCAACAAAAGACACACACTTCTTGATCTTAGAAGGCTCACAGTCAAGTGGGGAAAGCCACGTGAAAAGGAACCATGAAAATTAAAATAAGCAACAGTCCCAAATGCTGGCAGAGATATGAATTACAACACTCATAAATTAGTGGGAGTGGGGAAAATGGACAGACACTTTGGAAAACTGGCAGTTCCTTAGAAATTGACACATGCTTCTATTCCATGACCCCATTGGTGGACACTTAGGGGTGTATTTACATGAGGAAAATGAAAACATGTGTTCTGAAAAAAGAAATAAAAAAAACCCTCTCACATACGCAAACATTCTTGCTCATAATGGCGCCCGAAGAGAAGCAACCCAAATGTCCATCAGCAGAAGAATGAGTGGACATGTGTTCATGAAAGGGAATGTTGCTCAAAAACTGAAAATCAATGAGCCTGACGCGTGGCCGATATCATCCCTTTAGAAACATTCTGAAGGGTAAAAGAAGGAGAGGCATTGCTACTCTGAGTTCTATGACATTCAGGAGCTCACAGCGCTAACCTTGGGTGGCTAGGCCAATAGGAAAGGGAATAGGAAGAAACTTGCTGGCCAATAGATGCCGGTGGCCAGGTCGATGGTTATATGAATGTGTGTATTTATCGGATCTCATCAAACTGTACCTGGATGGTACATGCACTTAACTCGATGTAAATTTTGCCTCAACTTAAATATTAAAACAACCACAGCAAAGCAAAGCAAAATAAAACACAAAAAAACCTCCGGAAGATAGATCTCAGTGACAGAGTACTTAACCAGCATGCATGAGGTTCTGGGTGAAATCCTGAGTAACGGGGGTTGGGAGGAATAAAAAAATTAAATACAGTACAATGAAATGAGTTGACAGCCTCAGGAATCCATTAGACATAGGTTCCTGGTTCAGTTCAGGTTTTAAACTCCACATACTGTGGCTGGAGCAAGTGGCTTCTTCCTGCTGAGCTTCCTACCCCTCCCTTGTAACACAGGACAAAGGGGCTTTTCCCAGGGCCACTGTGAGCAGTGAAGGATTCTATTTTTATTTAGCTGAACAGCTAACACACATGTGCAGTGCTGGAAACAGAGCCCAAAGTGTGTTCATGCCAGGTAAGGGTTCCACCTCAGAACTGCATCCAGAGCTGTTAAAAAAAAAACAAAAAACTGAAGAGACAAGATCTGTAGGATATTAAGCCCAGTGCCTGACATGGTACCCAGAGAAGGAGTGGTTATCTATCCTCTTAACTAAAAATAAAAAGCCATGAATGTGTGCCCCGTGTTAAGTCACACACAGATAGAAAAGCACATGGATGACCAAGTGGGTTTCAGGAAGTCTGAACAAGCCTCCGAAATAGGATTTTGACCAAGTGGACAGAAGGGTGAAGAGCATTGGCCCGGGCACCTGAGTGAATCAAACCAGTTCTCTCATTTTCTAGGTTAGGCAGCTTTCATGGAGCTCAAGGAACCAGAAGCAGAAATTCACCGATTTGTACTATGAAGAGAACATTGTGTTGGCCTCTCTAAAAGGGAGAAAGTCATGGATATGTGGGTCATATTAGATGTACAGTTCCATTCAGCCAACTAGGAAAGCTAGGCAAAGTTACAGAAGTGCCAGGACTGGCTTGGCTCACTGGCACTGGATGGTGGCTGGTAGGGTAGATGAGTGAGGTGGTGAGGTTTTAAGTAGGCTGAGATGGGGATGGATTTGACATCTGGTTGTCATGTGGCCTCCTGAAGATTACCTCATCCATGGCATCAGTTTTCTTAGTTGTGAAATTCCCAAGGAAGTCATTTTCAGGATTAACCAAGATAACCCACGTGAACGCATCTACTGATAGACAAAGCAGAAAGTAAATGTCAGAGACTGGGGAAACCCCCCCAGCTCACAGAAATGGCTATGGGAAAAGCCAAAGACCTGAACCAAAGGCTTGAGTAAGAGTCTGAAACTAGAGGAGATAGATAGATGCCCTGGCTACAAGCTGTGGTGCTACTGCCCACATAGGCACCATTAAAACACCTAGTGCTTTGCAAAGAAAACGTCACTGCTAGCATATAAAGAGTTCAATATTTTAAAGTCACAAAGCAGTCACATAGTAAAATCCAGTAACTGCCAAGGGGGTCAAAACTCCCCTAGGAGAGACAGTTCAGTGGGCAAACTGCCTGGCACGCAAGCATAAGGACCAGAGTTCAAATCCTCAGCATTCATATAAACTATACAAAATACAGGGCATGATGACCTAGCTATCTACAACTGAGGAAAGTGCAGGAGACACCTGCAGCTGCTTGCCAGCCAGGCTGGCTAACTCACTGAGCTCCATGTTGGTGAGAAACACTGTCTCAAATAAATAGATAATGAATGAATGAATGAATGAATGAATGAATGAATGAATGAATGCAAGCTCCAGGTTGGTGAGAAACATTGTCTCAAGCAAACATAGAAACAAACAAACAAAAAATGCAATAGAGATTACAATAGAGGAAGGCAAACAATGTTGACTCCTGATCTCCACGGGCACAAACACAAATGTAGGAACAAACATGCAAACATGCACAAGCATGATTGCATGTGGCTGTGCATGCACGTGCACACATGTGCACACACTGGGGGTGGGGGGGCAGAGAAAGACAGAGTCAGAGACAGAGAGAGACAGAGAGAGACAGAGAGCCAGTCTCCTAGCAGAAAATAAGCAAGCTGAATAGCCCAGCTGCCTCTACAATGTAACACAAAGGCTGGTGGGGTCAGCTCAGTGGCCATCTGCTCTCTGCTTTCCCAGTGAACAGTCAGAACATTTAAAGAAGTATTTTATCTAAATAATTCATTTGGTAGATGCTGCTTTCCTGCGATTTTAATCCGGGGAAACAATGTCTATTCTCATCAATCTTCAGGTGCCTGCGCCACAGTCAAATTTAGGGTTTCAATTTTTCGCTTCTGGCAATAATTGCATAGGTGTGCTCTTTCTTTTGTTTGCTATCTCTTCCCTGTGTTTTATTCAGCTTCCAGAAACACACAGAGTATGTCATCGCTGCAGAAGAGCGATTTGTAAGCCTGCCAAGTGCTGCTCCCTAGGAGCGCCACAGACCAGCCCTGTTATAAGAAACCTCTTAAAATACACAGCTGAGGGCCACACTGGATCTGCTGTTTCCAAAACAAGGAGTTTAGATTGGGTGCAAACAGACCCACACTGAGGAAATGACATGCTTTAAACACATCCCATATTTCAGCAACAAGAAGTAGCAAGTGCCTTGCCTTGGGTAATCTCCACAGGTGAAATTGACCAGTCAGGGGAAAACATTTCCCGCCTTCCCTGCCTGTCCAGCCCTCTAGTCCCTCAGAATGCTGCTGTACCCTGCATCCCCTTAGGCCCTTCTTATTTGAAGCACAAGATACCGAGACCACGGTCTTTGTCAAGTTCTCTTCAGCAGCTAGATGCTATAATCGTGGATGTCTAAAGACAGTTACAGCAGAAACCTCTGTGTGGCTATCTGACTGTTTCTCTCTCAACACAGACAATAAAGAAACTGCAGACCAATTGAGGTTTACCTTCTCTTCCCCAAAGCCAATCCCACCCCCGGAAAACAATTAAACAAAATCTGCACCATTCCGCTGGCATTTTCTAGACCCTAATGACAGGCTTCCAACCGTCCTCGGGAAGACAGACGTTGGTGTGGCTGGCAATCCACTCGCTGCCGTTACAAGGGTAGAAGGTTCTTAACCTTGGAGACTACTGTTTGTTTTAGATGAACCCAATCAATAACTCACGAAAACTGCCACGAATCGAGCGGAAACATGGCATAGCTCATATGAGTTCTCCCAGGGAGTGCTAGCAACAATCCTTCTGTCTATTCAAACATACACAAAGCAGAAAACAGCTGTCATGGGGCATGCTGGGAGGACGGTGAAAAGGCAAAAACAGTAGCCATCAAATAAGCCTTGTATGTACCAAGCATCAGATAACAGCCAAACCGAAGTGTGATTGGAAGCAAACACATCCACCATGTTTATGGGTTATCCCAACCCCTGCTCACCCCAGTTTCAAGGCATAGAACTTCCCAGAGGTGGGGACTAGGAGAGGGAGGGCAGGATCATTTCAATAATTACTTCCCTCCACAAATATTAACTGGAGCCTATGAAAGGGATCTTACGTAAGCAAATGCAGGTGTGGGGTTCTGTTTGATGGTCTGAATTGCTGTGGACATGAGAAATCGTTTGACTTCATCTTTCATAGATCTATCCCATACGACAATCTTTATGCTTAGAGAACATTTTTGCATGAGACATGCATTTTCTTCTGCTTTTACTTCTACCAGTCTCTATTTAACAAAATAAACAAGTAAATAAAACCAACTACCACAAGATATCAAGAGGAGCCATTACCATTTCAGGGTTGTTTTTAGGCAAAACTATTCTAAGTTGCCGAAGAAGTAGAATTGTTTCATAAGGCAGGGGGTGGTCAAGCACAAAAGCAAACTTTCATTACTAAACATGGCTGGCCTCTGTGAGGGAAGGACACATGCTGGGCTATGGACAAAAGGTGACAATGAAGAGGATAAGACAGGCTGAGGAGCTGGGTTTCAGAGGATGAGACACCACAGAAAGGAGAGCTCCAGGACCCCCCAGTGCATGAGAATCACACACAAAACACCTAACAGTGGTATTTCCTTCCTTTTCCTTTTCTCTTCCTTCTTTTCTTTTTATTATTATTTTTAAAATAGGATCTCGCTATGTAGCCCTGGCTGCTCTGTGAACTGGTTATGTAGAACAGGCTGGCCTCGAACTCATGGAGATCCACCTGTTCTGGGATTAAAGTGAAATTATGTCTAGACAGTCTTTTATCTCCCTCCCATCTCCTTCTCTGCTGTTTTTTGGGAGGTTGGTTGGTTGGTCAGTTGGGTTAGTTGGTTGGTTGGTTGGGTGGGTGGGTAGTTGGGTGGTGGGGTGGCTGGTTGGTTGGTTGGTTGGTCAGGGTCAATCCGTGGGTCAGTTGGTTGGTAACGTGGTCAGTCTTGGTTCTAGAGACTGAACTCAAAGCATCACAAATGCTAAGTGTGTGCTCTCCTACCAGCATATAACTTTCCCCCAAATGTGCTTCCTTTTATTGCAATTACTAGAAAGACTTTAACACATGGAATTCATGTTTCACAATAATGGCAGGTGATTCCTCTAAAGGAAAAGCGGCAGGTGACTTCTGCAGGTGTACGAATGTTTGACACTGCAACAAGACATTGTCTTCTACAAAGTTCATGCTCAAGATTTGTGTAATCAAGCTATCCAACCCCACCCCACCCCCAAATTTAGAAAACTCATAACATTGTAAATAAGTTGAAGATTTTGTGTTGAGCCGTAGTTTAGTTTTTCTGGGGTGCGTGCCCAAGGTTATACATACCTGCTGGGCTATGGGAATACCTACACACCAGTAACAGTTTAAAACAGACCATCTTCATTGGCCATTTCGGGGAAATTGAGTAGTTAGCTCAAACACATGTGTAGTTATGACCTATGGCCCGGTGCCAGCTGGGTCCTATGAAATTGGTGTTTGTTGGGGTTTTGTGGGCATGAAGTTAACACAGGCTGACATGAGCCAGCTGTGAGAAAAATGAAGCCTTGCTGCCAACTCATTACAGTACTAATAACAATGAAAGCTAAGAAAAGTAACTCATGACTCAGAACAAGTCATTTCCATGCATAGTCCACTGGCATGGGCTTCTGGCATGAGCTTGGAATTCCATAACTGCAGGGATGGAGAGTGTCTCCTCATGTGCCGGTGGGAAGGCTTCTGACTTGCCAGCAGACGTTGTGGACTCAACTCTCCCGAATTCTCCTTTGAGTCAGTGCAACCCAGAATTCTCTCAACCAACACTTCTCTTTTTAAGTATATGACCAAGCGACACAAAAGTGGGGTTTCTTCCAATCATGAATGTGCATACATCATGAACGGAAACACAGAACCATTTATAACTCACACACACATTGCAAAAGAAAATATTTCCCCAGAACCGCTGGTTGTTCTGAAGTCCTATCTTAAAGACCCCCCCCCTTTTTACACAAATGTCAGAGCTTAAAACTCAAGAGATAACTCAAACACAAGCACATGTCACCTTAGAAAACACTAACGCTCCCCAACATAGTTCACAGGCTCGAAAATACTCTCTGTGTGTCAGTGAGTCATGCCTGCCTCTCAAACAGACCACCTCCTATGAATTTCATAGGGAATCATAAAAACCTTTTTATTCCTCCTTAATTCAATAAAACATCTTTAGGGGTTTCCCAGGATGGAATTTGGAGTTGGTGTGAGCATATTGCCCCCTTAAAGATTTATTCCTATACTTCAGGTAATGCATCTGACTGGAACATAGTAAATGGTGGGTTTTTACTAGCAAACTTTGTTCGAACTTTATCTTTAAAAAAGAGTAAACCAGATGCCTGAAGGAGCCACGACTTCCTCATTTGAGGATCCCTGCCCTGGCGGTATGCCTAGTTCAAAATATCCTTTCAGTAACTGAGTAATAGGACTAAAGGGATGAGTGCTTTCCTTGTTGGAAATAATGCTGTACCTGCCAAAAGCATCCCTTCTCCAAAATACAGCTTCACCTAGGAAACCCAAAGGTTATCTCCTGATGAATGTTTTCCGGTAAGTGGTAATAGCTGGTATGTCATTAGTTGGGCAAGGAATTAAGATGATTCTAACAACGGGGATATTCTTCTCTTTAAATGTGCTCATGGTTGAGAAAAAAATAAATCTCACAGATTTATGTGGTGGGTTTTTTCCTCCAGCATATGCCAAGGCTAGTGTTTTGAGGTCTACAATGTAAAAGCAAGGAAACAATAAGTGGGGAAACTGATACATCTCAGGTTCTCGCAGACATGATACATCTCAGGTTCTCGCAGACATTGTTTCAATAACAGCAGCCATTCATGAACAAAGAACCAGATTGGGGAAAGGTCAACAGAACGCCTCTTCTAGGAATCAACTAGGGCACAACATGCTCTTCTCGGTAAGAAAACCCTTTGCTCCCATCCATCAGGGACAAATGATGTTAAGCCAGCACACAGTGTTGGGATCTTCAGAAAGGGGAAATGCTTTATCTTTTTCAACAAAATGGCTGGTTCCAATGGTGCATGATATAATGATGATGACGACGATGATGATTATGATGATGATGATGATGATGATAATAATATTCTGATTCATGCCTGTTGAATTTCAATCACTCCGCTTCTCTAAGCTGCTCACCTGTGTGGTACACACATTTGTGAAGGTTGTAGGTAGGTGGCCGGAAGGGTGACAGCATTTCCGGCAAAGATGAAAACATCTATAGCCTTCCTGTCCTCCACCTAAACTTCTTTGACCACAGGTATCCTTTTCACCTGGAATACACATTTATTTCTTCCTGGAATATTCTAACTCTTATTTAAAGGCAAAGTTAAACCAACCACTGCTTCTTTCTCTCTTTTTCCATTCATTCTTTTTTTGTATAGGTTGTACAATTCTTTGAAAAATGTTCCTAATGTTTTGCAACCATTTGCAAACACTACTCACTTCTGAATACAGTAGAGGCAAGAAGGCCACCAGTGACCCAGAGCTGCTTCTGAGGAGAGTGCAGTACAAGCAAGGTTCCAGCAGGGGCTCTGAGGTAAACACGCTCCTGGACACAATAGGAGAGCTTTTTCTCCAGCCTTTCTGCTGTCTGTTCCACTGTGATGACCCAGGGAAGGCAGAAGCATGATGCCACCTCACTTGGTTTCAAGTAGCAACTTGAAAAATACAATGAGTGCAACACTTTAGAAGATGTAAATGTTTCCCTAATAGCAGATAAGACTAATCTGACTCCTGAATACAGTTTCTTTTCTTGTTGCAAGGCAAAGTACCCTGACAGAGGCAACTTAAGGGAGAAAGGATTTTATCTGTTTCACAATTCCAAGTTTTAGTTCATGACTTCAGGGAAACCAAAGTAATAAGAACTCAAAACAGCTAGTTATATTACACCCATGGTCAAGAGCAGCGAATGATTGATTAGCACATGCATATTGATACTGATCTTGGTTTTATTTTTTTTTCAGTTATTGTAATAATACAGAATCCCCTCTTTAGGGAATGTTGCCACCCACAGTGGTCTAATCCCTCTACCCTAACTGATGTAATCAAGACAATCTATCAAAAGCATGCCCAGAGACCCATCTCCCAGGTGATCCTAGATTTCTTCCAGGGAGCATTAACACTATCCATCAACACCTACTTTTCTCCACTGCTTATTCAAATGCTATTGAGAAGACTGATGTAACTGGATCGGCATTTTCTAATTTGTTTTCAAATTAGAAAAGTAGTCAAGATGATTTGACTACTTTTCCTTCAGATAATGTTCCCAAACCCACTAATTCAATCTAAGTATTCTACCAACTCATGGACAGACAGACCAGACACCATTACACGGTTCTCTGCCACCAGCACATCATCCACTTGAGCAGTACAGACCCCTCAGTGCTATACATAGTCATTTAAAGATTGTTTTTCTTTATGTGTTATTTTGAATATGCTCCATGTGTAGGGGGATCCACAGAGGACAAAAGAGGGTGTTGGATTACCTGTAGCTAAAGTAACAGATGATGGTTATTAGCTGCCCAATGTCTAGAAAACAAGCTCATGTTCTCTGGAATAGCAACAAGCCCTCTTAACTACTGAGCCTTTTCTCCAGCCCCTACATAGTCATTTCAATTCACCAAAAGCTGACTACAACCTCAGTATCTGTCTCTCTATGTGAGTCTCTCTCTCTCTCTCTCTCTCTCTCTCTCTCTCTCTCACACTCTCTCTCTGTGTGTGTGTGTGTGTGTGTGTGTGTGTCTGTGTGTCTCTGTGTCTCTCTCAGTCTCTGTGTGTGTGTGTGTGTCTGTGTGTCTCTCTCAGTTTCTCTGTCTATCTGTCTCTACTTGTGTCTCTGTGTATGTGTCTGTGTCTGTGTGTCTCTTTCTCTGTATCTCTCTGTATCTCTCTCTGTGTCTCTGTATGTCTCTCTTAGTCTCTCTGTCTCTGTCTCTACCTGTGTCTCTGTGTGTCTCTTTCTCTGTATCTCTGTCTCTCACTCCCTCTGCTTACACTTTAAAGTTCCATTGTCCAAAGTCTCTAAGGATTTTACACTAGACGCAAAAACTACATCCATAAATATATCCCGTTTATAGAGTTTTAAGGGCTAAAGAAAATTAATATGTACATCGAATTTGGCACCTAATTCTGGATGATTTCAGTAAATGCCTCACAATATTCTTAGGTATAACTGAGAGGATTTTTTTTTAAATGCATTTTTATGATGTCTGGCCTAAAGTTAATAAAAGGGCTATCAAATGCATTTACAAGCACTAGACCCATTACTTATAAACAGAGAAGGTTTAACTGCACGAGTCAAAAGTAAATGTGTGACCACCAAGCACCACTTCATGACCTTGAGGAAGTACTGAAGCATCTGAGTCTTAGTTTTCTGGCTTTTAAAATGGGCATAATAATTGTACCTATCACTTAGGGCTTGAGAGAGAATCATAAGTTATTATTAGTAGAGCAGGTAATCGATACCTTATCCCTAGTGTCTGCTAAATGAAAATAGAAGATATTCAAAGCACCTGGTATACAGAAGGGATTCCATAAATGATAACCAAGTCTGAAACCAGAAGCAATGGAGACTTAGTAAAGAATGGAAGTTTTCTACACTAGGCATGGATACTAGAAAGCACTCACTTTTGTGAACCACACAGATCAGCAGTCATGTGACGTCATATGATCTCTGCACCTGAATTCCTCCACCTGAGAAATGAAGATGTCATACTGTGCTGTGTCCATGTGCTGGTGCAGCTGTGAGCTCAGGGATGCTGGACCAAGCAGGGAGTGCAGGGCAATGGGTTGATTGAGGCCACAGTCAAAAATTGTAAAGACTCTTGTTAGTTTGCGATTGTTTCCTTCTCTCCTTCCATCCTCTCGTGACCTCCTTTCTTATACTGTTTCTTCTTTTCCTTTCTTCTGTTATTGTTCTACGAAAATGTTTCTTTGTGTAAGTGAAAGGAGGTTGGTTTATGTGTTTGTTTATGAGACACAGTTTCACTATGTATCCCCGGCAGGCTTAGAACTCACAATCTCCCTGCCTCAGCCTCCTGAACATCCTTTAACATTTTGGTAGATTTTGAAACATGGCTGATACCTGGTAAGTCTTCAGTAATGATTCCATAATGAACAGTTTCCTCTCAAGTTCTATGATTACAATGACGATTATGATGGCTGTAAATAGCACTCCTCACAGCAAACCCTAATTTATCTGTGGATCAGCAATTTTTCCAACTACCCTATGCGTATAAACTCACCTCAACTTCTCCTTTATTTTACAGAAGACCGGAATGAAAACAAGTGGAATGAAGAAACCTGCCCAAGGGGATGTATGTACTTTTCAAGAGGCAGAAATGGGAATGTCAGTCCAGGCATTCTGGTTCCAGAGTCTATGTTCTTAATAAGACATAGTCCTTCTTGCCTTAAGAAAACAAAATATGGGGTTGGGGGATTTGCTCAATGGTGGCGCTTGCCTAGGAAGTGCAAGGCCCTGGGTTCCCCAGCTCCAAAAAGAACCAAAAAAAAAAAAGAAAGAAAAGAAAAGAAAACAAAAATATCTTCATCTAAAAAGGCATTAAACTTAAGTTTTTCCCAAATAAGATATTTTTTATGACTACCTCTCTGTTAACTTATTTTTTTTGGTTCTCTTTAGAGTTTTGTTTTTTTTGGGGGGGTTGGTCTTTTTTGGGGGGGTGAGCTCTTCCTATATATAATTATTTTTATAGGAAAAAGAAAATTGATTCTGTGCCTAAGGCACTAGAGTACCAGGCTTCTATACATTTGATTCCTCATCTCATAACTACTGTGAAGTAAGAGAACCAATTTCTAAACAGGACAACTGTGGTGTTCTTCAGAAAGCACGGGAACTATATGGATTATCAGTCTTGAGAGCATCAACCATTAGACCCAAGTTGAACAAATGTGTAATTTAGCTGAAATAATAGTCTTAGAAGATATTTTACCAGGGCTGAATTCCAGAGAGTGAATACTATTGGTTCACCCCACCTCAAGTACTCTGTAACATTTGACAACCACTATGAAAAAGCTTTCTCCCCCTACAAAAATAACAAAACAATAATAGACTTATAGGAACCATTTTCCGCATGCCATGATCTAAGCATTTCAAAATAAAGACAGAAAACTACTTTCTGGAAGGATTAAAAAAAAAAAATCCTGTCATTTGTTTTTTTTGTTTGTTTGTTTGTTTTTGTTTTTGTTTTTTTTTCTTTTCTTTTTTTCAGAGCTGGGGACCGAACCCAGAGCCTTGTGCTTGCTAGGCAAGCGCTCTACCACTGAGCTAAATCCCCAACCCCCTGTCATCTGTTTTTTGAAAAGCATGTATGTTCATCAAAATATCGTCTTGATGTTACTTCTTAGAAATAAAATGATATTTCTAAAAAAAGTTGTAATTGTGTGTATTTGTAGGTGTATGTGTGCCTGTGTATATGAATGGGTGGGAGGAGAGAGAAAAGAGAGGGGGTAGGGAGGGAGAGAAGGAGGGAGAGGGAGGGAAAGGAGAAAGAGAGAGAGAGAGAGAGAGAGAGAGAGAGAGAGAGAGAGACTGACTCTATGTGTATCACACTAGGTATATGGATGTCAGAGAACAGCTTTAAGAAGTCAGTTCTTTATTTCTCCCTCTATGTGAGTTCCAGGGCACTAGTTCTAGTCACAAGGCTTCTGTGGTAAATTCCTCTAACCAGTGAGCCATCTTGCCACCCTGTGAGTAAATTCAACTACATTTTCTTGTTTTGCAAACTATGATCATTTTTAAATTGAGACTGTTTTAGGGTAACCAGCATCGTGTTAATTAGCTTGCTGGAATTCTCCCCAAGTGTGGGCCTTTTTTTTTTTTTCTTCCTGTTTTTCCTCCCACCAATGGGAAGCTTAATGCTCCTTCTACTTTTAGAATGAAATAATGAAATCATATGTTGTCTCTAGTTATTTTAGGTCGGGTCCACATTAACTAATTCTGCCAGTAACATTAAATCATCCAATCTGTTTTGATGATAACTGCAATGAACAACAGTCTTATTTGCTGCCCTACCTACCCCTAAGCATGTCCAGCACAGAATGGAGCAAGAAGACTGTATTTTGGTCATCATCGATGATGTCTTTCCTTGGGGTATTTATTAGTATGTAGGATGATGGTTCTTAGCAGAAGTCAGGTTTTCAATCCCAGAAGCTCCGGAGAGCATCTAGAATGGAGAGATGATGAAACTAGGAAGGCCCAGAGCGCCAGCATGGAAAAGACACAATCTGGCACTGCTGGCTTGGAAGATGGAGAGGAGTAGCACAGGCCAAGTGAAACACAGCCGCAAAGGTAGAGAAGGCAAGGAAATCAATTCGTCTTTATGGCTTCCAGAAGGGAACCAACTCTATTGGACCCTTGACGTCAGTGCGGTCAGACTTACATGGCACTTCTAACCTTGAGAAACGGAAACTAGTAAGTCTCTGTTGTTTTTAAGCCACTAAGAATAAGGTAATTTGTCATAGCACAGAAAATAACAGAGGTCCTTGGCTAGCCAAAAGTTAGGTGCATGGCTGGCAATTTGACAGAGAATCTAAACGGCTCATGAAATGAAGATGTTTGGAATGCATGACGTTTAAAGAAGTTGGAAGGTGTTTGTCTTTGTTAGTTTTCTATGGCTGTGAAGAGATACCATGACCAAGGCAACTTATAAAAGAAGGAGTTTATTGGCGGCTTTGCTTTTGCTTTCAAAGGGTTAGAGTCCATGATCATCACAGAAGGGAGCTTGGCAGCAGGCAGGCAGGCATGGGGCTGGAGGAGCAGCCAAGAGCTCACATCTTATCAAAAGCTCAAGGCAGAAAGAGAGAAAGAAATACCTTGGAATAATATGGGTTTTGAAACTTCAAAGCCCACCCTCCATGACTCACCTCCTCCAACAAGGCCACCTCTCCTAATCCTTCCCAAACAATGCTTCCAACTAAAGACCAAACATTCAAATACATGAACCTATATGGGGGCCATTCTTACTCAAAGCATGACAGTGTAGACACGCAAAAGAATACATTGTTTTTGTATACTAACGGTCAAGCAAGTGCTTCTTAATCTAAATAGGTAATATAACACACGATAACACATTCTTCCCCAAAACACATGTATCTTCAAATTCATATGGTTAGCTCCTGTTTCCACATCTCAATGTCTGCTCCTCCATAAATGGCATCTCATGGAATAAATCAACGAAACCTGTCAGTATCTGTCAGTTACCGTTCTTAGATACTCAATTTGCCTCCTCCCCACAACACCCACACCTACAGCTCTGATGCTCATGACCCCAGATAAAGGGTTCTTTATCTCATACTGGAACCAACACAGGCTTTCCCTTCCCTACTTTTCATCCTCATGAACACGACCGTATGCTATAGAACTGTCTTCCTCCCCCAGACCTGCCTCAATGGGGAAACATGGAAAAGCTGGTCCCTGTCTGTATCTTAGACACTGAAAGATTCCCACGATCATAAAGACAGCTCAACTGACTTCTGTTCAGTTCATGGCAATGCTATGCCAACATCTGGAACACATGAATGCCAGTGGATCATCAGAAAGGTTATTGTATTCCATTGTCACATCATATACCACCAGAACATGTTCTGGGTAGGTAAGGTGTCTTATGGAGTCCTGGAGTGCCTGATAGACAGGAAAACGAAGATAATGAGCCATAAAATATTTTCCAGTTAAGGTAAACTTATAGGCTGCTGTCTTAAGTACTGAGATCTAAAACAGATAGAAAAGACAGAGGAACAGGAAGTCTGATGTGAGATTGCATCTCCTTGAAAGGTCATGGAAGCTACAGCCATCAAAGTCTTAACAACATGGCTGCTTAAACAGGGCTTCCATGAGGATGATGCCAACAGACATGCTAACATGGAAGGTAAACACAAAGGCCACCTTCCTAACAAAGGACTACGGGCAACTAAGGAATAGTGAGAGACTTTCCAGAGAAGAGCCCTCTAGTCAGTTATCCAAACAAGAGGTCAGCCCTGCTATCATATACATAGAAGCAATATCAAACAGATCAGGTATGTTATATTTAATATATTTATGAATATAGATCAACAATTAAGGAAAAAGAGACCATGAGCTTGAAAGGGAGCAAGGGAGACAACTGGGAGACGTTAAAAGAAGAGAAAGTAGGGAGGAAGCTGCAAACTATAATATAATTATATCATAATTTCAAAAAACACGTTGAAATAGATTTAAAGGCGTTCTGCCTCTAGTCGTAAATATACGTAGCATAAGTAAGGACTCATGGCTCCAAAAATATTCTGGGCTCATTCAGAAGGGATGCACAACAGGATGGCCCTAACCCTGCTGCATCATGCAGCGATTTAAAGACATCTCCCTTTACCACATGATTCTCAGGCTCCAACATAACTATCTAAATGTGCTGAGCCTAGCATTTAGGGGCATAGAGGAGAAACTTAGAAACCTACATCACTCATGGCTCTGTCTCTCAATTCCAGAAAGAAGTGGCTTCATCTCCCATGTTGTTCTCCCCATAACAGGCTATAAGAATTCCAAGGACCCACAAAATTCTATTTTTTATATCTGGTGCTAAGAAGCTGCTATTTAGAACTATCAAATGTGCCCTGGAGGGAAAAATTATGAACATGCCTCTTCTCAGAACCATCCTCCTACACGTCATCAGAGTATCAGCGTTCCTTCCCAATGATGAGAAATTGGATGCTTCAATGGTACCCATCCCATGTAGCTAATAGAATAGATACAAATTGATCTTTAGAGTTCTTCAGTAGTAGCTACTCCTGGTTGCCATCTTGACTACATCTGGAGCTACTTAAAAACGAACTGTGAGGGATTTTTGCTTAATATGACATCTAATCCATATCTTCGAGTCACACAGCTGTAATCCGGATCTTTTGAGCTGTGAAGACCCAGCCCTAATCAGGATCACGTTCTGCTGTAAGTCTATATAAAGACGTGGAAGAAGGAGGCCTTCGCTCTTTGCCTTCTTGCTCTTCCCGGCTAGCAAATCCATTCCTTCACTGGCCTCAGAGCCCACTTCTTCAGGAGTCCAGCATTCATTGAAGACTGGCTGAGACATCCAGTCTCATGGACTGAACAACTAACCATTGGATGCCTGGCCCTTCCATTGACAGGCATCCATTGTTGGATTAGCTGAATTCCGGCTTATAAGTCATTCTAATAAATGCCCTTCCTATACACGGAGAGAGGTTCACTGTATGAGTTATTATTCTAGAGAATTCTCACTCATAAGTAGCCAATTTATTACATTTGATGGCATAAGTCTTCAACCAATTTAACACCAAAGTAAAATATATTGATTCAGAGATGGTTGAACAGTAGGCCAACGAGCTAGCTTTGCGATGGCACAATCACCTCGTGGCTGGGCCACAGATCTTGCCTTTGAAAGCTAAACAATATCCAAGTCTGGTCAACAGTTTGTGATTCAGCCCTTGAACCCAGTGTCTCTGTACCATCTGAGCTTCTTGACACAAACTTGATCTCCAATTCTGTTTACAACTGGGCTCAGAAGGAGTCATCACACCTAAGACTCCAACCTCAGTAAAGTCTTGAAGCCATACACACCTGCAAATGTCCCTGTCCTTTCTTTTTACCTCTTCCCTCTCCTTCAGCCTCTTTGTGACCCTATGTCAATCAAGATCACCCTTAGGCGTTAGCACACCTGGCATAATTTCCTTGTTTGATCATTCCCAGGTGATGGGAAAATTGCTTACAGACAGTAAGCAGTGAAGGACTAGCAAAGCCAAGGACAAGCAGTGTTTGAGTACGCGTCACATCAACATGAAGGGGTATAGATTAGATTGGTTTCCATTGTATGGACTCTGCATCAATATCCTGTTAAACTCTCTAATCCCAGCCAACAGCGCATGAGATCAACTCCATCAGACAGCAGTGCTGACACTCTGCACACAGAGACTAAGTCTTCTAATTAGGGAGGAAAGACTGAAAAAGGTTTTCCTTGCCATCCTTCCAAGCTAAGACAGAAGCAGAGCATGTCCGCTGGGAATAATCTGAGTGCACGAACTTCAACAGTCTCATCTGTTCCTCTTGTCTGTCATCTGAAGGAGGGAAGAAGACAGGAGTCATAGGAAGACACAGGACGGGTAGTTGGTATATTAAAGGAGAAAATACAATCTCCCCCAAGTTATGATTGTCCTAGAAATAAATGTACCAGCTTCTCTATAGTTTCGAACACAAGAGGGCATCTATTCCTGGCAGCCAAATAGATTAGTATTGATTCCAGTAAGGCATCCTGATCACAGATGAAGGTATAAGTTTATTTTTTTCTCCCCCAGGTAACATCTATACTGCAGATGACAAAGTCCCCCTCCCATATTGGTTTTTGTTTGTTTTACAATTTGCCGTATTAATCTTTTTCAATTCTGCCCAACCGCTTTGACACCATCTGAAAAGTATGCAGTTATGAATAATAGTGTGCTGTTGACACATTTCACTTGAAGGAATGGTCTCTCCCTGCACCCTGTCCTTCAGGGTGGGGGAATTCTCTCTAGCTCTCTGCTCAGATGTGGACTGATGTGGGAGCACACGTGGCTCCCAACTTATGCCCGCCTGCACACAAATCCAGCCACACATGGTGCATTTACGACCCAGGTAAGGGCCGTAAAGACATTGCATCAGCCCTGTTAGCACGTTTTAAAAGCTAGGCTATTAAATTTATTAATTAAAAATGATCAAGATCTTACTTACCCTTCGTAACATTTTTTGTGCCACCCATCTATGTGCCTATCTCCCTATCCACGTACCATTGGCCTTTTCAAGTCCTTTCAATACGATCATTGCCAAAGTAGTATTTTAGGCTTATTCATTTATTTTACTGTTAACATTTCAAACACCTCCCAAGGGGAGAAAAACCCCTTTTGTTTGTACCATTTATGAAATAGTAAATTACTCAGATCCTCCCACAAAAGTATTTCACACCTCATTGCTATTTAGGCTCCGTAAGTAAAACCTGCCTTGGGACCACACATCTACCTCTCTCCCTTCCTCTATATACATTCTCTCACTATTTCTTCCTCCTTCTGTGGTTTTATCAGTCTTTCCTATTGGGAATTAAGAGGGGCCTTGCCGTTGTTGTTTTGCTTGTTTGTTTGTTTATGTGGAATCTAGACATGTAGGGCTGGAGTCAAGCACAGAGCCCACACACTCAGAGTGCTGTCTACACACAGGGGTTTGGGCAAAGGTGTGGACAGAGTGGGTATAATGGCACTTGGTCAGCATCTTGTCAGTCTAAGGGCAGCTGTAAAGAATATGAGAAGAGGGAGACTAGCAAATGCTGAGGACGCTGGATTGGAATTGTTTAAATGTAAGCAAAGGGTATGAATGCACGCTTGCCTCTGTATGTATGTGCGTCAATAAATATATAGATAAATAGAAAATGCATGACTGGTTTTTCTATGTATTATATATTGTATTCTATTTGTCTGCTTATAAGTCAAAGACACAATGGCCTTCCAGTGGCAACATGCATTCCTAGTGCCTAGATCTTGTTTTGTAAACACTACCCACCTGTACTGAAGAGAATGTAAAGTTCTTGGAGGCAGTTCCAGAAGACAGAATGTGCAGGATAAGTCTGGAACATATGAAGGTTTCAAAGAGTAACAGAAGCATGTCCAAAGAACAGAGGCTGGATCAGAAGACTGATCAAATCTGAGAGATGCTGTGCATCAAAATAAATACCAAGGCTACGTGAGAACAGCTAGGCCAGTAGGGGTGCTGAGCAAACAAGCCTGGGACCCCAAAAGTTTGGACTCTTAAAAGTTGTTCTCAGGCACAGGTATGGTAGCATGTGCATGTCCTCATTCTCTCTCACATACACACACACACACGCATACACACTAGTAGTAGTAGTAGTAGTAGTAGTAGTAGTAGTAGTAGTAGTAGTAATAGTAATAGGTAGTAGTAAGAAGGAAGAGGAAGAAGAAAAGGAGGAAGAAGAGGAAGAAAAGATGGAGAAAGAGGAGAAAGAGGAGGAAGAGAAGGAAGAGGAGGAGAAAGAGGAAGAAGAGGAAGAAAAGGAGGAGGAAGAGAGGGAAGAGGAAGAAGAGAAGGAAGAGGAAGGAAAAAAAGGAGAAGGAGCTTGATGATGATTATGTGGAGGAAAAAGAGGAGGAGGAAGAAGAAAAGAAAGAAGAAAGGAGAAAAAGAAGAATTTGTTAAAATTTTAAAAAACAAGCTTGAAAAGCCAAAGCTTTGACAGTTTGGTCCAGTGAGATATTTCAACAGGTAAAGGCACTTGTCATGCAGGCCTAGTGACCTGAATTTAATCCTCTAGAACCCACATAAAGGTCAAAGAAGAGAACTGACTCCAAAGTTGTCTTTTGACCTCCAACACTACAGTCATGGCATGTTCAATCCCCACACACACATCATGTACATGAACGAATGAATGAATGGATGGATGAATGAATGAATGAGTGAGTGGATGAGTGAATGAGTAGAAGAATGAATGAGTGAATGAGTGGATGAGTAGTTGAATGGATAGGAAGATAAATAAAATGATAAAATTGTTTCTAGTCCATGAAAATAAGTAAGACTCAATTATTCTATACTGAACAAATAAACCAGAAAGAAAGAAACTAAACATGTATTTTACAGTCCAATGTTAGGAAATAAGCCCCTCAATGATGGAAAGGAAGAAGACCACAGTGTGTCAGGGATTGATCCTGTCAAGACTCATAGACAGAGGGCAAACAGAGAAGGCAGGAAGAACTGAGGAAGACTAGAACATAGACAGCACTTCCAACGCTTAAAGATACAATAGCTAAGAGTCATGGTCCAAGTTTTAACTTAGGAGCCTCCCATGCTCCTGTGAGGCCAGATCTCCATACCCTTCCCAGGAACCTGACAAAGCCTACATGAGTTGTCACTATGTAAATAGGAGGAGGAATGTAAGAGCTTCCTATTATCTTTCTCCCTCTGAGTCAATAGATTTTCCAGTCCAATTGGAATCAGATTTGATTGCTTTTACAAATGGAAGAGGAATGAGCTAACAGGTTCTTGTTCCTGACCCCACGGAAACTGCACAATGAATATTATGCAGAGAGAGAATAAATCAGGAGCCCACAGAAGTATTTTTACAGTCTTCTTTTTTAACATTTCAACTGCACTTGCTTAGAATCTCATTATCTCTGTTTACAGGATCATCCTCAGAATCCACCCTGCTAGTCTGGCTAAAAAGCAGCCCCAGTTGAAATCTGGTTTATCCTTTTGAAAATGTACTCCAAGTCCCACTTCCCTGGCACAAAGATCCCCTGCAGAACGCAGAAGGGGGTCTGCTTCAAAACAACCTCCTCTTATGCCACGAAAAATTCAGAAAGCATTAACCCTTCACTTCCCAGACCCAAACTCACTTATTCCTTTCAAGAGAGATCTTAACAATAACACAAAGCAAAAACCCTCAAAATCTAATTGTTCCCAACCTAGAAAACCAGAGGCTACGAAGCATTGCACAAAGCATAAAGGAGTATAAAAACTTAGCATTTAGACACTGGAAGGCGAGAAAGTGACAGCCAATTCCTTTACCTCGGAGTCACCCTGCTTTTTCCGAGATATTGTGTATAAAGTTCAAGAAGAAAAAACCCCCGTACAAATTTTTGACGAATACGTAACTTGAGTGAACTCAGATGATGTTAAATTATTGTGCCAGTCATCCTTGGAACAGTACAATCTTGTCCTCAAATAATGGAACATTGCTTAGAATAATAACTCACATTTTTCTCAATGTCTGGCAACGGCTCTTTTGAGTTTGGCTCCAAGCCTAAAGCCTTCCTCACAATCACAGAAATTTGCCCTCAGGGTTAAAAGCCAGCCACCCACGTTCGAAACATTTATGTCTGAACCCGCAATTTGTTGGCCACCCACACGAGCTCATTAAAACACTGGAACCAAATTTGCTTTGCCGGCTTAATTATCAAAGCCAAGAGCTCCATCTCTCATCCTGTGAGTTGGGGATAGAGTTCTCTCCATGAACAAATGCAGGGCCCACCTCTTCTACATGACGTCTAGCACCAGTCTACTTCCACTGAAAGGCGAGATCAGAACAGGACTTAAGTACATATCGAAAGTGTCATTCATTGTAGGGTGTCACCCAAGCTTGGTAAATGAAATATAATTACTTAGTTCAGTGGCCCGAGACACATTTTCTACTTCAGGGTATCTATTTCCTTATTCTGGTCTTCTATTTTTGAACTTCCTCCATTCTTGTTCTTTTTTTTTTTAATGTTTTTGTGCCTATGAGAAGCACGTTTCTAACTGCTTTTCTAAAGATCAAGTCTTCTGGGGAAATATCTTAACTGTCTTCAAGGAAACTGATGTAAAGCTGGTGAATTTCCTATCTTGGGGTGTTTAAATGTTAAACGCAGCCCTTAGCAGGTGGTAGCAAGCCTTCTTTCAAGGGTCAAATAGCAATTTTTTGTTTGTTTGTTTTTTGGCTTTGGGAGTCTTTCAGCCTGCCCTGCCAGTCAACTTCGCCATTGAAACATGACAGAAACCACATTTCTATAATAAGCCAAGGGCATGGCTGTGTTCCAATAAAGCTTTATTTACAACAGCAAATCAGGACTTGGCCTGAAGGCTGTAGTTTATTCAGCTCAATTTGAGTGTGTCTTGGCTTTGGTGTCTAGTGAAAGCTAGACTTTATTCAGCAAAAACAAAACCAGAAACAGATACACTGGATCAGGGGTTTTGACAGAGAAACCCATGTGGGATGTTGCATGTCTGAAGACTGTTCATTCATATTGCTTGGCTCTAAGTCCCATCTTCTATTTCAGGTCCCCAAGGAGTAGGGCGCAGAAATATGTCTGCTGACAAGCTTTCCAGTTAACTCTTATGATCCCAAATTTAATTCAAGTATGCGTGTGTGTGTGTGTGTGTGTGTGTGTGTGTGTGTGTGTGTGTGTTATATTTGTTCATGGTATATACGTTCAGCATGGTGACGTGCTAGAGGAGCTGAGACAAACACACATGATGAGGAGACATATACATATACATATAACATACACATACATACACATAAGCATATAGAGATCAAAAGTCGGCATCCCACATCCCAGTGTCCTCTTCAATCACTCTTCACTTCGTGTTTTGAGATGCTGTCTCTCATTGAAACATGAGCCGTCAGTCTGGCTAAACAGGCCAATGAGATTCAGAGATCTCTCTATTTCCCTCCTCTTGGGTCTAGGGTTAGAGGCACATATTACAGCGCCTGGGTTTTTATAATGGTGCTAAGAAACTCTTACTGACTTGTTCTTACTGACTGAGGCATCTCCCCGACAGATTTAACTTCTTAAAGAAGCCTACGGCTACGGGAGGAGGTAGGAAGGAAAGCCCTGCACCTAAGGAGGTTGTAGTTTGATGACAGATCCATTACAGTCTGTGTGTGTACATATGTGTTTGCATGCATGTATGCTGCATTGCATATGTAAAGTGACAACTTGTGGGACTGGGAATCCAATCTATTCTTCTACCATATGGGTCTTGTGGAGATTTGAATAGGTATGGCCCCCTATCATGGCACTAGTAGGAGGTGTGGCCTTGTTGAAGTAGGTGTGGCCTTGTTGAAGTAGGTGTGGCCTTGTTGAAGTAGGTGTGGTCTTGTTGGAGGTGTGGCCTTGTTGAAGTAGGTGTGGCCTTGTTGGAGTAGGTGTGGCCTTGTTGGAGTAGGTGTGGCCTTGTTGAAGTAGGTGTGGCCTTGTTGGAGTAGGTGTGGCTTGTTGGAGTAGGTGTGGCCTTGTTGGAGTAGGTGTGGCCTTGTTGGGGTAGGTTTGGCCTTGTTGGAGTAGGTTGGGCCTTGTTGGAGGAAGTGTATCACTGTAGGGATAGACTTTGAGGTCTCCTGTGCTTAAGCTACACCCAGTATGGTACACAGTCTCTCCTTGATGCCAGCAGATCAAGTTGTAGAACTCTCAGCTCCTCCAGCACCATGTCTGCCTGTATGCCACCATGCTTCCCACCATGATGATAGTGAACTAAACCTCTGAGACTGTAAGCCAACCCAATCAAATGCTTGCCTTTATAGGAGTTACTATGGTCATGGTGTCTCTTCACAGCAATGGAAATCCTAACTAAGACAGGTCCTCAGGACTAAACTTAGGTCTCAGGCTTGGCAGTGGACTCATTTTCACAGCCCTAAATGATAGCTTTACTGTATAAATACTTAACTAAGAGTCTCCTTCATCCACAGGATCATTTACTACCTGAGAGATGAGTGTCACATTTAGCTTAAGTAAAAAAAAAATATATATATATATATATATATATATATATATATATATATATATTGAAATGAAGAAAAATGAAAATTGCAGACCAGTGATGCTTCCTCTTGCAGAAAACGGTCATTAACACAGAGAGTCGCAACTGGACAGAGCATGAGAGACTTTGGAGAACCCAGCTCCCATTGATGGGATGCCTTTATCAAACCCTTCCCTCAAGGGTCAGGGATCTGTGTGAAACGGGAGGCAGGAGGATTGTAAGAACCACAGGTGGTGGGTGACCCCCAAGGAAGCAGCATCTTCAAGAAACAACAAAATGGGTGGATACAATGACCTCTCTGAGATGAGGATGGCACTCGCAAGAGTCACATAAATCCAAAGCAGGAATAATCCCAGCATGGAAAAGGGCAAGTGGACACAAAGCAAGCCTCACCCCTAACCAAGAAGCTATTTGCAAATTGATTGCTAGTGGGTGACAGAAAAGAAGGTCTCTTTAAGGAGTACTGGGTATTGGAACTATATTCTATATTCCAGGGAACAGTTGCTAAATGCAAAATGGACTCTGTTTTCTTTTCTTTCTTTCTTTTTTTCTAAAATGATACTTATCCATTTGGATGTCTCATTTGTTTGAATTTTTGTTTTGAGACAGCAGCAGAAAAGAAGCATTCAAATATGATAGAATATAAACCGGACTCAGCCTTAGCCTGCCGCTCGCTACTATCAAGTCAGTGACCGTCCAATCGGCAATCAAATTCCCCCACCCTGTAACTTCAGCTCATACACACAACAGCTATTTAAACCTGCAGACAAGACTTTACACAGAATAGAAAAAAGAAATACACAGTACAAAAATGATATGTCCAAACTTGAGCTCGCTGCCCATCAACCAAGGCAACTTGTCACTCTGAAGTCGTCTTCTTCTTGCTTGTTTGGGTTTTCCTTCTCATCAACCCAACTTGCATACTGGATAGCATTGATTTTTAAGTGTGGAATATGAATGTCAAAATAAAAAAGAAGGGGGTTGTCCATATGGCATGAGTCCATTGCAAGGGCGTGTCTCTAAGCAGGAAGAGACAGGCAGACCCAGCCAACCCTGCATAAAGACGGATGGAGAATGTAAGTCCTTTTGACCAGGTTGTACTTCTGATGCTGGAAAGTTCCTGGTGAGTCAAGGAAAGGGAAGGCAACAGTTGAGATTCTGGGATCTTTAAATCAGCATCTTGCTCTTTTGGGGTCTACAAGTGTCTGGATCCTGGCACAGACAGGAGCTGACCAGATGACCCTCAGAATTAAACATGAATGAAGCTGTAACCCTGGTGTCCTTTGCAATGTAGGCACCAGGTATCCTAAACCTGCAGGAATTTCCTACTTGAAAGCCCTTTTGGAATGTTTTGTGGTGGTGGGTGGTGGTGGTGGTTGCATTCAAGGCTGCTAAATGCTAGAGGCTTTTCTTTATCATGCAAACTTGCTGGGCTGGCGTGCCCTTACAAGAAGGCAGGGTTGGAGTGCTGCCTTTTAAATCAAACACCTTCTATAGGTACTCTGGCAGTCCTTCTAAATCCCCCCAAAGCAGAAGGGAGGACCACCCACACACCCGGAGGTTTATTCCTGCAGTATAATCCTTCAACTGAGCCTATGAAAGGTAGCCCTTCCCACACAGCTCCTGGCACAGATGGCTCCAGCAGCCCATGGTGGCCAGGCCTTCATTATAAATGCAGACCCTGTCATTAGAAGGACCAGGGTCCTGTCTTAATACCCCATCACTTGCCTTGATGGATGGCAATTATTGAGCGCCCACGACATGGAAGGCGCTATAAAGTTTATTAAATTTTGAAATGATGGAAAGTATATCCTGTAAATGGACCCAGGTGGATTCCTCAAAAAGCTAAACAAGATTTTTTTGGTTTTTTTTTTCTTTTTTTACAGACACCAAATGAATCTGTTATATTTTCTCTCACACAAATGCTAACGGGTGGAAGCTGAACTCACCAAAAACGTGCGAGTATTCATTTAAAACGTATTAAGTTAGTTTAGCTGGCTGTAGAGACGCTGTAAGGATTGTGAGGCGTGGACCGGCCCTCCCGTGCACTAGTTAAAAGTGAGTCCCTTCTGTTACCTCAGAAATGGTAAAGGTTTTTATACAGCAATGGCTAGACACTAAAGGTATCCAAGATACTTGACAATTGAGATTATCTTTCACTGGGGAACTAGTAACGGCGTTGGTTCTTATTAGGTTAAAGGCAGCGTGGCCTTGTTTATGAAAGTTCATTCGAAATGATCTGGCTAATGGTAGAACTTAGCAGTTTCTCTCCTTCCTCTTTCCCCAAACTATAGCCCAAAGAGGACACTTTCTAGAAACCTGTTAGCAAGTCTATGAGTTGTAAAATATTCTGAAGTCTTTTTAAAATATATTCATATTAAAAAACGAAATAAATATACAAAACCTAGCATTTAAGAATGTAGACATCTGAATGCATACACACACACGCACGCGCACGCACGCACACACACACACACACACACACACACACACACACTAGAGAACGTCTGAAAATAAAGAAAAAGAGAACTATGAAGTTGCTAATCTTTACGACATGGTCAACTCCCCATGAAGATGCTATGACAAAAGATTTGCCTTCCAATTCATCAAGAACCACCATGTGAGGAAAGATGCTTGAAACAGTGGGTCAAAGGTGAACCAATGATCCCTGCCCTCTGCCCATCACACTCAAGTATAATCTCCTCCCACAGGGCACTGGGGATGATCTCCACTGAGCCATGGTGAAGTGGAGGTATAGTGTTCTCAAGATTAAGCCACGAGAACTTATGGCTTCCTCGAGAGTATTCTATGTATGTGTATATTTGGACACACGTGAGTTCTGACGTGGGAGTGGGCATGCCCAATGTGTGGGTAGAAGTTAGAGGACAACCACAGACAATGCTTCTCGCCTTCCACTTCAACACAAGGGATCTTCTGCTGTTTTCCCACTGTATCCACAAGGCTAGATGGCCCGTGGGCTTCTAGAGATCCTCTGGACTCCAGCTCCTGTGTCCCTGGAGGAATGCCGGGATCAGAGAAGCTCTAGTTATCCATCCCAATTTACACAGGATCTGGAGATTCAAACTCAGATCCTCATACTTGCAAAGCAAGCGCTTTCACTCAGTCTGTCCAGCCCACAGTACGCTTTGTCACTCTAGTCCTGCCCCTTTCTCACTGTGTGCTCTGAAGGAAGTGAGCTACAAGGTCAAGGGCAGCCCAGTGCAGGGACTCACGGAACCAGAAATGAAACCTCCTGCCAGCTCTCACAGGAGTAGAGAGAGAGGTGGATTTTCAAACTGCCGTGAAGCCCTCAGATGAGACTACAGACTGAGGGCATGTTTGTAGCCCTTAGCCTCAGAAGAGGCTAAGGAAGAGCCAAGCCAGGCATGAATCCTAACTCGGACTCGGTATAAGGTAGATCAAGTGCTTGGCTTTTAGGGGGCTACATTTGTGAGTTTGGAAGACTACCCATGGTGCTAATCAATATAGTGCAGTTGTAAGTATCGGGTGCCTAACTGAGAGTCTGCCAAGCTAATTAGAAGGCATCGCCTTGGGACACCTTGGGAAGGACAGTCCCATTTTAAAGTGATAGCATTTTTCTGTTTCTCCTAGAAGTGTGTACATAAATTGACTTGAAACAAAACAGAAATTAGACTTCTGTTCGGCTTCAGGCACAGAGACCTGGGTTACTCAAGCTACGGAAGCCTCTTCTGACATCGGGCGGTGGTCAGTGGAGAGAAGTCCAAGTCCTGACAATGGGGGGCTGAGTGCTCAGTCCCTTTTAGGGACGTTTACTTTAAGCTACCATCAAGGCTCCAGGAGCATCCTGGAGCAGAAGGGAGTGTATTAAGAGCAGAAGGATGAGAAGGAAGAGGTGAAGCACGGTCTTCCGGCCATGACATGACTAATACAATCGTGATTCCATGGCAGGGGTGGTTCTGTTCACGACCCTCCACAGAGCCAGGCAAAACCCCAGCATAGATGGTGGAAAAGAGCTCCAGGCCCCACCCCTTACTGAGAAGCCTATTGGCTGTGGATGGTGGCTGCCAGAGAGGGGCTGTGGCCCCGACAGGTTCAAAAACGCCAGTGGAAGGCCCCTTACCCAGCGCTTGTGGGCAGTGGAAACTGGATTTGGTGGCTTATGAGGAGACTAGAAGACATGAAGTTGGAAGAGGGCATGGGGGAGCAGCATGGAGGGAAATGAGGTGGGGATAGGGAGTAAGAAATGATCACATTTCGTTACATATTTATGTGAAATCGCCAAAAACAAAGATAAGGAAGGAAAGAAGAAGGGAAGGGAAGAAGAAGGGAAGGAAGGAAGGAAGGAAGGACAGACAGACGGACAGATGAGCCAGATGCATGCCTGTAACCATAGCCTTGGGAGGCTGAAGTAGAAGGACTGCCAGCCTGAACTCTATGCGAGATCCTGTGGGGGAAAGATATGCATTTTTTCAAAGATCATTCCCTACATTAGTTTAAATTATCTAGGACTATATAAAAATAAAAAAATCTGTGTGGACATGATAGATTCCCGATTTAATACGGGTGCTGGGTGCTCACAACACGAAGATAGAAAGAACTGGGCTTAACATTTCACCTGAAGTGGGAAATGAATGAGTTCTCACTTAATAAAAGGGCCGATTCCTCTTTGTTAAGGAACTGGTTCCCCCACCCTCCTGAACAACTATGGCAGAGACTCAGGGACTTAAAACATACACATAAGTTCTGCAGTGTTCTCCTCTGCATGTACGCCACTTCTCCTTGAATGGAACTAGGGTTAATGACTTCCTTGTTAGCAACAGAAGACACTGAACTCTAGATCTGTGGCTTTTAAGCCTGCAGGAGATAAGATTCTACTCGTTTCCCTAGGGACACTCATTCTGGGGGGAAACTCTCACTGTGTAAGCGATCTGGGTATTTAAATGCCGGGGAAGCCATCTGTAAGCAGCAATAGCTAGCCCTATGAGTGAGCCGCCCAGGACGTCCCAGGGTACCATGGGGCGACTTGCAGATGCTGCCTCAATGGCTTCCAATAAGAACTGCCAGGCCTAGCCATTTGCAGCTGCTGGGGCCACAGCACCTCAAACAAAACAGTTCATTTCCATATCACTGTTTAGGCAATGTCAGGCCCCAGAGGGTCTGGGACAAGCTTGACTGTAAAGCTTGACTCTAACTCACATACTTCCCTGGGTGACCCTGAACGATGGTGTCTTTCCTCTTTTACCTCTGGGCTGAAAGTGGGGTAAGCTTTGTTCAACAGTGCATAGCGAAAGTAATGGCCCACTGGATTCAAGCTTAAGCCTTGGTCTTCAGCCCCTCTCTTTTCTTTGTTCCCTGCCACTGCTGAACAGATAGGCTTGTTGCAGTAAAAAGTAGTGTAACCGGTCGTGTTCTCCACGCGCCCCCCCCCCCACTCCTCCACGATTTTATCCTGGGCGCTCTCTAACCCCGGCGGTCTGCATCTTACCACACTGATTTACTTCCACTCACAGTTCCCTTGGCGGGTTGTTACCACGCCAGACATATACATCCCAATTCCGTGACCGACTTGGTGCATCCCGCTATGGCACCTTCTCTTGAACTCAATTAAGTCGCCACATGAGGGGACACACCACACGATAACCCCTGATCCAATTGATAAGATATAATTTGCCCATCTAGACAGCACAGAATCCTGTACACACCCATCCCTTAAAAATATTCATAATAACCTGTATCTAGGCACAGAGAAGAATCTTAACATCTGCCGCCGTATTCTCCCAGCCCCTTCTCGCTCTGACTCCTCCCCTTTCTAAAACTTTGTTCCCACCCATCCTTCCTTCTCATCCAATGACAGGCCTCGTTTTATCTTGTCTGCCTTCACCTGCATAATGACATCAATCTACACAAGCTCGTCAAACTTTTGTTTTTAAAAAGGATAGGAGCAAGTGAAGTAAATCAGCTACCAGCAAATCAGGTAGGAGATCAGAGCGTATGAATGAGACCCTGACCAATACCAGAACTCCCCAGCTGACACAGCCATAAGCAATAGTGGACTTCTGGCGATGATGTAATGAAAGGTGATGTTTTTAATAAACTGGGTATCTTTCATACCATTTGAAAATGGTGGCTTGCAAGAGCTGAGAGATGCTATGTGTGTAGACTTTTTTCTTAGGATGCTATGCAGAGAATTAGCACACAACATTCCCAGCTTTATTTGGGCTGGTTCTATAGCTTAGCTGATGACGTGTAACTTAAATGGTATCTATCTATATATCTATTTATCACCTATCTGTCTATCTATCTATCTACCTATCTATCTATCTTCTATCTATCATCTATCTATCATTTATATATCATCTATCTACCATCTATTTGTCTAATTGTTCTATCCATCTAGGTATCATTCTATCATCTATTTATCCTGTTATTTATCTTCTATCAATTATTTTATCTATCATCTATCCATCCACCCATCCACCTACACGTCCATCATATCTAATTATTTATCTATCTACCTATCATCTATCATATCAATCACTCTACATTTCTATACTATCAATCTATTCATCCATCTATTTTACACACACACACACACACACACACACACACACACACACACACACAAGGGTAGGGCAGGAAATGCTGGCTGGCATTAAGTCCACCACTAATGTGTGATGTTGACACTGAAAATTTGCTGGGCTTTTAGAACTGCTTTTGCTCTCTGGCAATAAATTGTATTGCAGTTCCTTTTGCTACCAGGAAGAGAAGATAGGATTGAACTTACTTCCCTAGTACTTACTTTGACCCTGCCACTGCTTACCAAAAGAGCAGAAAGGTTCAGACATAACCAAATAGCAGGGTTGCAAAAGTAATTTTCCTAATAATAGCCATCCCATAATTACATACACAACAACTGTTCGCCAAACCACTGAGAAGATCTATTTAAGTAATAGAGATGGAAACGCTACACACAATACTTATTACTCATGAGAAAAGCCAAGCACAAACAATATTTACACCAATTCTTACAATGCCCAACTAATGAAGCCAATAGCAAACCACGTACTGAAGTGTAGCAAGGACATTTTCTAGAAGCATATTTTGGACTTTTATTCTAATCTTGAGACGTGGCAGCTTACCAAAAATTTCCAAAGGCCACTATAATTCTAAGCAGGTCAAAAATACATCATGAGTCAGGACACAGTCATCATAACCTCTTGACCCCAAGATCAAGATGGCCAATCATCATGGTCAATATTATGGTCGGAGTTCAAGAGTTTTGACCATCAAGCTACTTCTGGCTACTGTTTTCTCAGAAGTCTGGTTACTAATTTAACTGAAACCCTAAAATTGACCCTGGAAATACCTCCTCTCTCCCAACTCTCTGCACTGAGCAACACGTTTAAGGTTGACACCGAAGTATGGGACTGGACAAGAGGCTTTGGGATTTTTGCCTCGTCCTAAGAGTCCCTGGTGGAAATGAATGGAAGAGGTTCCATTCAATGAATGTAGGGCTGCAGTTAGCTGCTGGAGATGGTCACCCCCACCCAATGCAGGAGGAAAAAAGAAAGACGAGAGAATCCACGGAATCAGAATTCTTGTTTTGTGGAGTCCACAGAATGCAGAGTGAAAGGGAAGCAAAGCAAAGGGAATTCCAAAGGGCACCAGAACCTCTGATGGAGAAGAGAAACCTTTCACCTCTGATCCTTTGCCACGCAGAACAGCAGGATCAACCACACAGACAGTTGAAAAGAAAATGCTCTTGATTTTAACAAGCACGGGATGGGATAGATAGCACCATCAGGAGCCCCAGGACAGTTGGCTTTAACAACAAGCATTTACTGCTCTCAGCTTCAGGTGCTGGAATCCTGAGAGGAAGGAGCTCTGTAAGAGCTGGTGATCTGGCTTACGGTTCGCCACTTGTAAGTTGATTTCATCCCACGATGGGGGCTCCATCTAAGTCTTCTTCCTAAAGTCCTGCCTGATGATAACACCATCATACTCAGAGGTAGGACACAAATGTTCAACCCACACAGATGGCTCGAAGCCCTCCACACTCCAAACCTCTTGTAACATCCAACCAACGTCACCCACTTCTGAAGAGGGACAAGACATTTCCATACTTGACTCTGATTTGACAAGGGGCAAATGCAGTCTGAGTCAGGATACCCTCCCGTCACCTGCCCTCCCCACCCTAGAATGAAGATGGCTGCCCTCAAAGCAGTGACAGACAAACCACTCTATTCAATGGTCAACTGTCCAAGCCTGCTTCCCCTCTGGAGAAAGGCTCTGGCTGAGGATCCTGCACTGGTGCACAATGTAAAATTCATTTCAGAGAGAAACCATGATTTGCCTCTGAGGCTGGCAAGCTAAGGTGTGTGTTGCTCCCACTGTTTCCAAAGCCAGAGACAGAGTGACATTGCCAAGACTCTACTCACAAACACCAAGTGCCCTCAGGCCACCTGCAGCACCCTTCTCAGTGGACACATGTTGACCCCACCATTGATGCTCTGTGTCCTGTTTTCCTTACTCACCTCACACACAACAGTTGCTGGCAGAATAAGGAGGCCTAGCTTGGCTTACCTTAGCCCCATTCTGACAGCACAGACCTAGACAGTGCCGTTCTGACTTCAGTCCTGACTTCCCCACCAGCCCCTGCTATCCACTGCTCATCCACTGGGGTTCACAATACACGGCTACAAATCCCAGGGTGTGTCTTACTGGTCTCATTGCATGGTTTCTCCTCAGACAGAGTTATGTGCAGAGGCTCTAATCTAATTCCATCCTCAGGAGTCTATACCACTTCTTTGATTAAGGCACTTAGCCACAATGGCTGCACCTGCGTACTGCACACGTCACAAGACCTTACAGGCCTTGTTCACCTCTAGTGAACCAACACTCTAGCCAGATCAACCTTTTGCCATGTCTGTCAGTGTACAATGTCCTGTCCTCAGGGTGATTTCTTCTTGACGTTCCAGCCCCAGGAGCAACACAACCGGCTTCCTGATCTTCCGAAAGGAAGGTAGAAGAGGTCAGAAATAAACCAGGAAAACCCAACTTCATTCTCTCAATTGCCTTGCTATGCCCTTCCCCCGTCAAAAACACAGCAAAAGCCTGGGCCACTTGTGAATGGTTGAGTGGTAGATTGGCTAAGAGGGATGGGAACCACATCCTTGGAACCACGTGGCTTCCTTCCTTCAAGGACAGCTCACTAAGACCTCATGAGAGCAGGAGTGTGAGGACAGTACAGACTCTCTCTATCCCACAGAGGCTCAGTCAGGGGCATCCAGACAGACACCCACTGTAATAACCTGCCTGCTTCATCAGGGACAGGTAGTGCTTGTAGACAACAAGGCTCTGACCACAGCTGTAACAGAAGGATTTTCTAGGAATCCTTTTTCTCAGCTAACAGCTCTTCCCATCCCTCTTCTCTGTCCCTCAGCAACTTCAGTCCTGAACTGCTTCCAATATATAGAAAGTTAACAGGGAAAAACAAAAGGACGTTAACTTGACGTGTATGGAGAAGGTCAACCCTTTGCCCTTTTAATTTCAAGTCTAAGCTCAAGAGGCAGAAACCTGTGAAACAGTGTGAGTGCCGGGTCATTGCCTAAAGATGGGTCTGATTAGAGAAGGTCCAAGACAGGAAGATTAGCCAACTTCAGGGTTGTCTTAGGATCACTATTGCTTCGATAAAACACCATAACCGAAAAGAAGTTTAGTGAGGAAAGGGTTTATCTGGCTTATACTTCCATACTGTTCATCACTGAAGGAAGTCAGGACAGGTATTCAAACAGGGTAGGAACCTGGAGGCAGGAGCTGATACGGAGGCCATCAGGGGTGCTGCTTACTGGCTTGCTCCCCTGGCTTGCTCAGCTTGCTTTCTTGTAGAACCCAGGACTACCAGTCCACAATGGGCTGGGTCCTCCCCCATTGATCACGAATTGAGAAAATGCCTCGAAGCTGGGTCTCATGGAGGCATCTCCCTAGCGGTTCCCTCCTCTTAGATAACTCTAATTTATGTGTCAGGTAGACATAAGACTAGCCAGCACAAGGGTTCTTCTCTGGGTTGATTCAATTCGAATCAATCTAGTTCTTATTTTTAAAATAGTCAAACACTGTTACTCCTCGGGCAAGCAGCAATTACAAGGAAAACACGGACGAGAGGGAGACGTGTCTTTTTGATTTCTCGAAATGCTGGTTAGGTCCACAAGGACACTGTTCCACCCAGTTCCTGTAAACTTGAAGGCTCTTTTTTCCCCCCTCCTGGCATGAGTTTAGAACCTCGATAAGGATACTGGAGGAAGAACAAGAGTTGCTTAAGAACGCCTTGTGAGCAGTTCTGCTGCTGGAATCTCCCTTCTCTGCATCCCCAGTCTCTTCAGAGATAAGAAAGGAAGAATTAACACGGAGTTTAGTTCAGGCAAATCCTCTAACCTCCTTGGTAACCTGGGCGCTGTGAGCAGCCTCCGCTTTTCATGATACAAACACAGAAATCTGAAACAAATCATTTGAAGGAATGGAAAAAAAAAAAAAAGAAAGAAAGAAAGTTGTGCAGACTGAGATCTTAAACCTGAATTCTACAGTGTTAGAAACCGCACTAACCCTCAACGTCTTCTTCAAATATGAATGGCCTCAACTATACGCATTTTCTCTTCTAGACAGCCTTATTTGAAAAAGTCCCATCATTACGTTCATCTTCCATTACAGCCGATGACTTAAAACACTGGGTTTTAAGACAGGATTTCCTCTTTTCGTTAGATCGTATTTTCACTACATACCTTTTAGAAGAAAAACAAAACAAAATTTTTTTTTCCAACACCGAGGGCTTTTTTCCAGTTGACTTTGGAAAGTTATCTCGGAATGAAATCTGCAGGGAGCGTGTTCACTTCCCATTCTTTTTCTAATGAACATTATTTACAGAGGTTTCTACAGGAGATAACAAACAGTGAGATAGTTCTTCTTAGGAATCCCTCGAACACGTTTACATAAGCACCCAAATTGCGTAACGGCACTGGAATAGTGAACAAAATCCTTTAAAAATGAAATATGAAATACACAAAAAGTCTCCAGGGAGGATGATAATCTTAGGTCCTTAACTATAAAAAATGGTCTCTCATATACATGTTCTGTGAGCCCTAAGAGAATTTTGTTCCTGTGAATTTAAAAAAGAAAAAAAAAAAAAAGAGTGGAGACATAGAAATAAGAGCTATCTGGGAAATTATTGCATATAAAAATTTAAATTTTATTTATTTGCAAGTATATTTTAGGAGCCACACATACATACATAAACAGTCAGCACCCTGAAAACATGAATATTAATTAAATCTCCATATATTTGCCATTATTTGCTTTACAAACTGAACTCCGATTCTAAAATTACACGAGACTGTCTATGTTCCCAGCATATTATACTTGCAATAAATCTTTAAGTCAACGCTTCCAGCACACCCCAGGAAAATGAATTATAAGACTGTAGCTGTGATGTTCCCCTCCAAAATTTTCTCAGAAAGCCTCCCATTTACAGATGATACAGGGGTGGCACAGACATTGCCCACAAGGTTGGCATAGGGTTATTGTTGTCTGATCCTTGCAAACATGGAGAGCAGATGCAACATTATAGTCACAAGGGATGGTCGAGCAGCAGGCGGAATGAGGGCCTTACATAGCCCTGTAGACACACATGTGCATGTACATACATGCACATGGGCACATACATACATACAAGCACATACACACAAGAGAGAAAAAGAGAGCAAGAGAGCCCACAGGAGGAGGGAGATGAGCGGGACGGGGGGGTCTTTAGAAGAGATCATTTTGTAGGGGTGTCAAAGAGATAAAGAACCTCTTGCTTTCACGCCTGAGACTGCAGCATGACCCTGTGCGACACACCGTGAAACCACTTCATCTGACCCCTTCTGCAATGCCTCAGAGATTCCCATGGCCTTCTCTTGAGTTGTAGGAGGATGGTGCCAAGTGAGGCCCAGCTCTGCCTTTAGCTCCTGGATCTGTCTGTTTTAATTTATTTATTTACTCAACAAACTTTGACTGCAGTCCTTCTTTACCTGACCACTACAGGCCCAGGAGATACCATGAGAACAAAATCAAAGCAGTCTCAGCCCCCATAGAGTACACAGCAAGTGTTTGAGGAAGTGCTTAGAAAGACTGACTAGCAAGTGAACTCAGTCAAGAATTGAGGGAATAGAAGGAAGACTTCATTGAGATCTGAAGGATAAAGGGCAGTTAAAGTAAGGACATAGGGCTTCCCACCGCAGGTTCTGTTATGTAAAAGCCCCAGGCAAGTCGAAGCCAAGCCAAGTCAAGATAGTTCTTTCCTCTCTTGTTCTCTCTTGCTCTCTTACCTTCCTGACCCTCCCATTCCCTTCCCCTCTCTCTCTTCTCCTTTCTCTCTCTCTCCTCCTTCTCTCTCCCTACTTCCTCCCCCCCGTGCCTTCATCACCCTCTAATTCCCCTCTCCATGCTCTGAATAAACTCTATTCTACACTAAAAAAAAAAAAAAAAAAGATGGCCCATGCTGGGGGACACTGATAGTGGAAGGATACAGATGCAGGCATAGCCTCCCCAGCCATGCTGAAGTGCCAAATGTCATGGGAAGCCCCTTGGATTAATTTCAGAGCTGGGAGGTTTTATCTAGTTTATATTTTTGAAAACTCCTTTCTGGTGCCAGCCCAGAGAACTTTTGGCCTCAAACAGTAGAGGTAAACGGAGAGACTATTCTCATAGCCCAGGGAAAGACGATGGCAGCTTGTATTATGGGATCAACAGCAAAGGTGGACACAGATAATCTCACTGAAGATGGACTGATGACAAGATGTGTATAACAATATTGTTAGGTGTGATACTCAAAGGACTCTGGCCAACCTGGAGAGAATCTGTCCTCAGACTATCTCAGGAATGGTTTAGAAGCAGACATCCAAATCCTGTCCTCAGCTGGACACAAAGTTTCTCCCCCTCCTCCTAGGAGGAGAATAGAAGTGAACGGGAAAGCACAAGAATGAGGTGGAGGAATGAAGCGAAGATTTTTTTTCTTGGCTATGAATCTGCAAAGTACCCACCTCTTGTAGAGCACATTCCTATCAAGCATCGATCTGTGAGTCTCCTGACTCCCCAGACGCTTCCACTGGAACTACAGTCCCTGTATCACAATTTAGGGAGAGCACATGGTCTCTAGCAATGATGAGAATGACCCCATCATAGATGAGGCAAAGGAAACTCAGACACCAGGTCCAGCAAGGCCCTCAAAGGGCCTTCCTCTGGGGCCACCACTGTGCGTCATTCAAGCTCTATGATCCCTGCCACAGATTCAGTCTTCTTGAGACTCCCTTACTGACCATGAATCCCTTCACTTCTTCCCATTCACACATTCCAGGGCAGCGTATAAGCATTTCCTCTATCTTGACACTCAGTACTAACCACTTACAAAACTACCCAGAGTTCGCTGCCAACCAAAAATGGGTATATCAAGCCATGAGATACCTCAGCAAGTGCAAGCAACTGATGTCAAGCTTGATGGTCTGAGTTCAAGCCTTAGGACACACTCGGTGGGAGAAGAAAGCCGCTGACCTCTATGAGTGTACTGTGGTATGCATGAACATACATATACACACAGAGAGAGTAAATAAACGGGCTCTGCAAGACAGTTTAAGCCTAAGGACTCAATGTTTTGCTTCCTTCCATATCCTTGCCCTTCCGCCTTCTGTCACAGTGTGAAGTAGGAAGAAGATCCTCACCAGATATAGCTCCCTGGATCTTTAAATCTGTGGCTGGTGAATGAACCCTGAGCTAAGCAAACTTCTACTCATTGTCTGGGTTACTTTTCTGCTGCTGTGAGGAAAGTAGCCAGTGAAGACATGTTTTCTTTTGACTCACTGTTTGAGGCTCCCACCTCTTATGACAAAATGCAGAGAGGGATGAATGCTCATGCTCAGTTCCCTTTCTCCTGTATACCTAGGGAATGGTACCACCCACAATGGTAGCATACGTCCACCTCAATTAACCTAAGCAGGATTATCCCCTACAGGCATGCCTTCCAGGCCTGGCTCCCAGATTATCCTAGATCACCTTATCATCCCTCAACACCCTTTCATTTCATTTAGTGTGTGTGTGTGTGTGTGTGTGTGTGTGTGTGTGTGTGTGTGTGTGCATTTTTTCTTTGAGCACAGGCATTAAAACCATGGTACCATGTAAAATGGAAATATTCATAGAGCCACTATATTACATATTCCGGATGTCACTATATAGGCCTCATATCGACAAAGAGAAAGCACTAAGAAAATTCATAGCTGAGATCTAACTTCTAGTTGGCTTTCAAAGATAAAACCCGCCCTGCCACCCAGTCTAAGTACCCTGTGATAAGTGATTAACATGTGTGGCTTCACACCAAAGAGATCCAGAGCACCAGGTGAGAGCAAGTAGAAACTGCAGAGAAACACACACATACACACATACACACACACACACACACACACACACACACACACACATATATATATAAAGGGGAGGCATACGTGTATGTGTGTATGTATGTATATATGTATGTATGTATGTAAAATTCCAGGAAACTCTACAGATTCAAGAGCTTCACTCAGACCCACCCAGAGTTTTTGGAAATAGAAGCCATACCCTATCATGTTATATTAAAGGTCTGTCCAACCACACCAAACAACTTTTCCTTTGAATTTGATTTTAAGGGGGAAATGAACTAGGCCGTCTAATTCCTAAAATTAGAATTTACCAGTATCTCTCTTGTAAAATTAAATACAGGCCTAGCCAGATGAAAGCAGGTGGAATCGTTTTCTTCTTGAATTCCCTTAGGGTTTTAGGCATCCACAAGGATTCCTCTGGAGCCACATGCCTCAGCCAGTGTTCCAAAAAGAGAAAGAAATAATAATTCTGATCTACAAATGTTATGCAATCATTGGCTGTGATCAGAAGGGGGCAGGGGTGGGGAGGTAGGAGGCCATGCTGTTTGCCAACCAAAATAGCAACTAGACTAGCAAAGCCCAACTCCTTTGTATCTGGCAGTCTCTCTGAATACGGACCAGAAGGGATACAAATATTTCTTGCAGGAAACCAAGGTGGCTGCTGTAAACAAATAATACTCATTCCTCTTAATGTCAGTGAAGGCCACGGGTAATAACCCAGTCTTGAACTGTAAGACAAGGTACTTCCTAAGTCAAAGCTAGAGCCAGATCCTTAGATAAGTAAGTAAGAGGGAAAAATTCCTCTTCCCCAGCATGAAATGATGCTTGGACTGGTGTCAGTGGCTTTTGTTAATGGGCAGGGTAAGAAAGCATGAGTGGAATGCAGTAGAGGAAGAAGACATTCTGATGGTGACCCAGACCTCTGTCGAGCCATGTCTATTGGTGTCTCATTGGTAACCTCGTACATTTGTACAATGCTGGCTCACAAAGATTAGCTAAGGTGAGAGAACCCTAATTGCTCAGGGTTCCGACTATACAGCAAAGGGTAGCAGACCTTGTCCATATCCTTCCAACCCCAAAGACTGGCTTCTCATAAGACTTTGTTCTTACAAATCCACATTTGAGACTAAAAAAAAAAAAAATCTTCTTATGAACACAGAGAACTGTCATAATTCAAATGTCTCCTTCAATGGGGACCAATATCAATGCCAAGTGTGTTTTATTTTCTATTGGCATATGACAGAGACAGACAGGATCTCCCTCCTTCCAATTCTATTTCACACGCAAGGCTCAAAATATATCACACCTATCATTACCAACCACCAAAAGGATATCAGCTCCGTTGGGCATCCTAAGAAAATAAAGTGCGGGCTCTGTGATTTTCTAGTACCTTCTGATGGCAGCAAGAATACAAACAGCTATTGGATAAGAGGAAAGGAAACAGAAGGAGGGAGGATGTGGGGAGTGGAGAAGGGGAGAAGGAAAATACAATGACAGAGAAGAAGAAAAGTCAGGGAGAAGAAAGAATGAGGAAGATGGCACACAGAGAGGAATAAGTGAAGGAGACAGAAGCACAGACAGAGGAAGGAAGACACAGACAAGATGTCTGGGATGGCAAGAGTAGGGAGAGTGCTGGGGTGGGTACTACTCAGAGGCCAGCCATTACCCCCCTCCCTACCTGACTGTTTCAGCTGGAGTCTGGTCTTTGACCACTCTGGGAAATGACTGTGTCATGTGGCTGGCCCATATGAAAGATAGCCCATAGTTGCCCTGGTTCTTAGGTATGTCCATGGGGACAGAGATGGCTCCTACGGAAGGAAGCCCAGCACAATGGTATAGGTGGCATGTGTCGCCGTGGCAGTATGCATTGAGCCTTGTAGGCAATCAGAAAGAAGAGATGGCTCCTGGCTCGGACAAGGAAGAATCATAAGAGGAAGAATGAAGAAACTCACAAGAGCAGAGTACAGTGTGGTGGCCCTGAGGGTGAGGGTGGCCTTCATTTCTTGGAGTCTCAAACAGGTTCCCCCCCATTCCTACCAAAGAAGTCTTTGCGCATAACTGTGCCAAGTTTGACCTTGACTTGAGAGGTCTACCTCACCACAGCTTACGTGGGTCGTTATCATTGCCAATCACACACCCTATACGCCGAACGCCCATGGATCTTGCTGTTCTCCCATGAACGCTGGTTTTCAAGGAACAAGTGTGTAGAGAAACAGACAGAGTGTTGGTAGGAGTCCCTGGGCTCCACTTCTAGAGCTTCCTTGAGAAGACATTTTCTCATCTCAAGAGGCTTCCCTCAACGTGCTTGATTCATAAAACTTACACGCAATTATCAAGACGGGTTTCTGTGTTGTTAAGCAGGCTCTTGCCTTCCTTATAAGTACAAAGAATTTGTTGGAGCAAAGACAAAGTCCTATCTTTTCCCCTTCATGAGGTGATTGAAACTACCCATCCATGTCTTGAGTTGGCAAAGTCTCACAGAAGCCAATGGGCCTTCGAGGCAATGGAAATATTGGTACAAGGACCCAATGACAGTCACCGTAGGCCTACACAAGATTATCCGAACCGTTCATATTTTCCAGACGTTGGGAGTGTAAGCAGGTATAGTTAAGAGCCAACCTCTTGTTCTGCTTACAATAAAATACCTCTGCAAATGAAGCAAAATTAATGACTGTTTATCATTTTAACCAGACCACGATGATGCAGCGGAACGAAGGAATCAATATTATTACATTAACATTTATCACACCTGACATAGCAGCTATACAAATCAAGCCCATGGCATGGTTTTATAGCGCCATTAGGTTGTAAAAATATATAATCTAAGCGAAGGCAGAATATTTTAGAGTAGAAGAAACCACAGGCTCCAGTCAGACCTGCACCCATTCTATACCCCATCTAAAGAAGTTATTCTTCTCAAGGATATAGGAATATCTGGGGATTTTTGGTTTTGTTTGGTTTGGTTTAGTTTGGTTTTTGTTTTTTTTTTTTTTGTTTGTTTTTTTTTTTTTTTGTCTGTTTTTCAAAAGTCTCTGGATAAAATATAGTGGGAGAGTTTCTTTCTTTCAAGTGTAATGAAAAAAAAAAAAAAAAAAAAAAACAACTTTGAAGACCTAGAATTTTGAGCCCTGCCCAAAATCGACCACTTAAAAAAACAATCTCACACCAAGACCAAGAAATCAAACAAGGAGGTGCTTTGTGTTACAAATCAGAAGCATGTCCACAATACACAGGAGCGAAGTTAGAAAGGAGGCAACCTTCCAAGTTAAGCAGGCAGCGAGATCCCTCGATGTCTGTTAGCGAGATCCCAGGGAACCACTAAAGACCAAAGACTCGGGTGTTTCCCCCACAACCCTGGCACCGAAGTCCAAACGTGGGCTCTTGCCTTCTTCCTCCAGCCCATACCTCATCCCCACCCAACTCATCCAAACATTTCGTATTATACTTTGGGAACCTCTAAAACGTAAGTTCTCCTTTAAAAAAGAAAAGGGCGTTACAAATCACATTACATAAAATTCAACAATGGTTCATAGCAATTTGACCCGAAACAGAAGTTGAGAAACTGCGGTTGGCAAGACTTTGCACAGACAACCATTGCTCTTTAATATTGAAAAAAACATTGTGAGCCAAGGCTGTGTTTAAGATGACAGACAGCCTTTGCTCAGGATGTGGAGTAGACTCGCAAGAGAGCCGTGGTACTAAATTCTTAAGCCATGAGAGCTCAGAGTCAAAAAGGGGTTTCAAAACACAGACACATGCGTAGTGGCGTGGGAAACGTGGGAGAAGTAACCTCCATGACGGATCATTAGCTGTTCCACTTTTTTTATGATGTGAATAGGCCTTCCCCGTTGTTTATCTGATGCCCCATGTTTGCTGCCTGCCTAGAGGTGGGGAGATGGTCAGGCCCTGAATCTACAAGTGGCATCTTCTGCAAGTAGAATGTCCCAGAAGTTCCCCATAAATCCTAAATGCTGAGCTACTCCACTTAAAAAAAAAAAAAAAATCATCTCCAGGATGGAGAATCTCCTACCCATGTCATTGAGTAACTACAGTCAATACATCAATACAGAGTATGACTCACAAATACCGTAGCAGGCAGAAGCAGCCTCGAACCTAAAAGGACATGTGATTTCAATTACACACAGTTCTAAGCCAGGCAGTAACTTCTGTAGACAAGAGGTGAGAGAGGAGGCAAGGAGGCATAGTAACTTACAGATGGGACCAAGGACTCCTGGGCTAGCATCTTATGTGTGAAAGCGAGACACAGGCTGTATCTGCAAGTATTTTTCTGTACTCAGTGGTCACACGACTAGTGTGTGTGTGGCTGTAAGCACAAATTGCACCCAGTACATTCATGTGTAGTAGGAATTTTTTCTTTTTTACTTAATACAAAAATAACTTGCATGAGGTGTAGAATGCAAAGAAAACATTAACAAGACAAAAGGAAAAAAAAAAACCCTCATCTGTCTGGATTTTCGGACCAATTATAGAGATCACTCCCCTCTGTCACGGACTCATCTCCACTTCATATCAGAAATCGTTTCCCATCATTAAACTGCCCTCCACCACGTCTTTCCGACTGACTGCTGCATTACAACCCATAATGCTGTGCAGGACTTGTTATTTAGCCAAGAGTGCTTCATTAGACGTTCAGTTTGTAATGAGTCATTAAGACCAACACTGTAAACAATCACAGGGATCTTTAACCACATCAAAATGATTATCTCCTTAAGATGAATTCCCTAAAGGAGGCCTGGCTCAAAGGATATGTAAATAATTAACCACCAGGAAGGAGTCGTGCTAATCTGCATTTCCGACAGCTATGTTTGAGAGTTCCTATTCAAAGAAGATTAATTTTTGAAGAGAATGTACAGTAAAAGGTAGCTCAAGTGAAGTTGCATCAAACATTGGACAGCCCCCATACACAGAGCCAATTACCAAACAGACCTCTAAATATAAACAACTTAACTATAAAATTTACCATAAAACCGAAAAGCTCAGGGGCTGGAGAGATGGCTCAATGGAGTATTTGCAGTTCTGACAGAAGACCTGAGTTTGATACACCCGCAGGGCAGTTTGTAACTGTTTCAAGGGATTAGGCACTTTTTTGTGTGTGTGTGGGTACCAGGCAGCTCAAAACTGTCCCAGTTCCAAGGGATCAAGCACTCTCTTCTGTCCTCGGTGGGTACCATGTATGCACATGGTACACATGCATGCATACATGTGTGCAAAACACCAATGCACATAAAATCTTTACGGGCTGGAGAGATGGCTCAAAGGTTTGGAACAATTGTTGCTCTTGCTAAGGACCTGGATTCGATTCCCAGTACTTATATGGTGACTTACAACTGTTCGTAACTTCAGTTCCAGACAACCAAACACCTTTATCTGACCCCTGAGGACACTGGGCATTCATGTGATACACATTTACACATAGAACAAAACCAAACAGCTAGAAAATATATTAAAAATAAATCAAATCTTAGAAACAATCAAAACTACCTGGAAAGCCTGGCTACTTGCAACCCAGTTTCTTAGCCTCAAGTATGAGCTCAGGTCCTGACCGCCATCCTTAAACTATCAGCTGACTGCAGAACACTGCCTAGGGAGGCTATGCACAGACAGAGGACGCTCGCACTTCCCTTTCTGGAAAACATTTGAAAGCTGTCTTGAGTCTTCCCTTGGAACTTCCTTCCTCATGCTGAGTCTGCACACATCCCAGCCCCAGGGCATCCCCGGGTTTCACTGAGCACAGAGTATGGGGTTGACCTAAGCAAGATGGGGAGACGGAGAGCCCCCTCTGCCAGCTTAGGATCAAAGCAAGCTCTTTTTTCAGTTTATGAAACTCCTATATATGTTGGGATGCAGAGCGCCAAGGATAATTTATTCAAAGACTGAGACTGTTCTTTAGAATCACACTAATGGGAAACAGATTATTCTCTAGATCAGGGCTTCTTAAACTTTTGCCACTCATGACCCTTTTAACCTGAGAAAATGTTATACAACCCCAGGCACATAGGTCAGCTATTTACAAATAATGAATCACAAAGAAATTCGTGTTCAAATAATAATTAGACATAAATGACTTTACCGTTTGTTAGAGATGAAAGGATCTTTTCCAAATAATGAGATGGACATGCTTGATTATTTTACATAAAGAATGAAAATGTTGGCTGAATATTTGATGGCGCGGTACTTAGAGAATCTTCAACCATTCTCGAAGCTGGCCAATATTTCATCCTCTAACCATTGACGCTGAAAACGTAACATCACACAGATATATGCTACAAAACGGAAGAAACGTTGAAGGGCATTTCAGAAATGACTGAAAACTCTGACCAAATCCCAAGCCAAAATCGTTTAATGATTATTGATTTTAAAAAAAAAATCAAGCTCAAATCCAAGCAATGTAAACACAATCTTAAAGGTATATAATTTGACGCGTGCTGAGAAACGACAAGAGGAAAACCATCCAACGTCTTCGTTTCCTATAATTAAACCGCTGTGCTTGTTTTAGTGCAGAAAACACTGTACATGCAGTAAAGGCACCAGATTCATGACTAGACTACAGTCTCAAATGTGAGCCGAGCTGTTCCAGGCACTGTCCTTTGCTGCATGGTGTGGCTACATGCCCAGTCCAGAACGAAGGCTGCAGTGCGGTCGCGTGATAAAACACAGGTGAGTGCTGTTAGGAACACTTGCAATTCATTACATGACTTTGAACTAAGCCCGGTAGACACATTTTCCAAAACCTCTTTACAAGCTTTCTGTGACCCTCCCACATCCAAGTACAAGACTCCGTGGAGGATTGTGACTCACGGCTTAAGATTGTACTCTAAGAGAGCAATGAAATACGCTACATATGTTTATGAAAACATCAAGGAGCGGAATCAATTACTACAAGAAGCTCTGGGTCATCACCAATTAATCCGAAAATGCTAAAAGTGTGGACGATTTGCAAGGCAGTGAATGAGAGCGATCCTGAGCGCGATTGCCCCCAGTGAGCACAGTCCCGTCCACGTCTGCGCAGGCGCTTTTCCCATCTTCCTCTGTGGACTGCATCAAATGTCTGCATCCAGGTGCTGCCTTTTTAGCCACAAGGGTGGTAAACACTGACTGTTTGAAGATGCTGCCTCCCAAAACTAATGTCGTAGTATATCTCAGGACTAATGAAATCGGTGCTTTGGTGCTGATCTTGTATTAAGCTTTGCAATGACAGAGTCTCCTATTTGTCACACTAAACCAGTGTTTTTCAACCTTCCTAATGCTGTGGCCCTTTATTACAGTTCCTCAGATTGTGGCAACCTCCAACCAAAATATTATTTTTGTTGCTACTTCATCACTGTAATTTTGCTACTGTTATACATTGTAAATATCCGTGTTTTCAGACGGTCTTAGGCAAACTCTGTGAAAAGGTCATTCAACACCTCTCCCAAGGGGTCTGTGATCCACAGGCTGAAAAACGCTGCACTAGATTGTCGAGAAAAACACAGCAAACAGACTTTAACATCATGGGGTAGGATACTGAACACATATTCCTCCCTTGCCATTGCTCTAGACAGAAACAATGGGGTGGGGGTTTTATTTCACCGCAAACAAAAACAGAAAATCTAGAACCCATTCTGAGACCCAGAATGACAATGGTATTTCAATATTTAAATATTTACCTCCAAAGTGCTTAGTTGGCCAGCACTGTCACCAACCTCTGGGTGTCAGAAGAGAACCGGTTTCCACCCCAGAAAGTAAAAATACTGACTTTGAGTCAATCCTATACACATCCTATTACTAAGTTTTCAGTAAATATAAACAATGGAAAAATACACGCAAACACAAGGAACCACATCATACTCTTAATATGGAAAGTTGCTTAAAACATTGGCTAGGAAACCCTAGGAAAATATGATGAGCTGTAGTATTTAAATCTGAGATAGGGAAACAGAGGAGGAACGAGGAAGAGGATGGATGTAAATCATCTACAGCAGAGACCTCAACAGTTTAACCAGGAGCCTTGCAACCAGGACAGTCCCACCAAGTTATCCCAAAGGGGGCTGGGAGGATCAGGCCTCCCTGTACCCACACCAGATGAGGGCTTCCTTAACTGAGCACACACCCTACTGTATGGGGCACACCATTCAGAGGCTGAAGCAGAAGGGAGCAATCTATACCAGTCATCACTGGGTGCTGCAGTGAGGGAAGGAAACACGACAGTCTCCACCCACCAAGGACTTTCATCGGTGGAAAATACAGAAGAGGAAGGAAGGAGATTGGCTCGGATACGAAGTGCTTCCGAAGGGAACTGTCCGCACGCGCATGCTCCATAGCCCTAGGAAGTTGTCAGTGTACAGTCAGGGAATTTGTTTTGGTAAAACCCTAAAGTCTGAAACTGTCTTATGGGTGACTAAAGACAGCAATGGGGAAAGGGACTTTCCTAGAAAAAGCCAACAGACATTGAAAAAGCTAAAAGACCTTGATATCGTTATGGCTTTATGATCCTGAGCGTGATCGCCCCCAGTGAGCACAGTCCAGTCCACGTCTGCGCAGGCGCTTTTCCCATCTTCCTCTGTGGACTGCATCAAACTGTCTGCATCCAGGTGCTGCCTTTTTAGCCTTTTTAGTAAACACTGACTGTTTGAGGATGCTGCCTCCCACAACTAATGCTGCTTTCCCTGAATCTGGAATTCACAGATTAGCAAGGCTGGCCAGAGATCCTCCTGTTTCTGCCTCCCAAATGCTGGTATTAGAAAAAGACACCACGATACCTAGCTTTTTACTGAGGTCCTGGAGATCTGAACACAGATCTTCTGAGTAGGTACTTTATTGACTAACCATTTCTCTAGACTCCAAAACATTCATAAATTATTTTTGAAAAGGTACCACATGTGTGTGTATGCATGTGTAAAAATCTGTGTAATACCCAAAAGAATGAACAATATAGTTTTCATGTAGAATATTCTACTAGCTACAGATGCTAAGTCATTATAAATGTGGGGTATGGCTAAGTTCCATGCATCTAATAAACACCCAGGTCAAATATATATGGCTAATTCATTGACCACATGTTGAGTCTCTAGTTTCTACATCATTCGGGTCAAATGATTAGTACAGTTCAGATGGAGAAAAACAAAGTTAAACATCCAAGAAAGAAAAAGAAATGTGGAGAGAATATTGCGCTGAGGATCCTGTCACTTAAGCTGTGGTCTCAGCCCAAGCAAACCCTCATAAAAAACCTTTCAAGGATGAGGAGATGGCTCAGTGGTTGAGAGAGCTTGCTGCACTTCTAGAGGACCCAAGTTCAGTTCCCAGCACCCACGTTGGACAGCTCAGTGGGTAAGGGCTTGTCTTGCAAGTGCTAGGATCTGAGTTCAAATCCCCATAGCCCATGTAAAACTAAGTACAGGGTTGCTCATCTGCAATCCCAGTGCTCCTTTGGGTAGATAGAAGGGGTAATAGGAGACTCTGTGGAAGCTGTGGGCAGGGTAGCCTGGTATATGCAATGATGGACAAAAGAGAGACACCCCTTTCCCTGCCCCCGAAGCAAGGTGGGAGGTGAGGTTGTCCTCTGACATACACACAGAAGACTAGAAAGTATCCACCAGATTGAAGATGCTGCCCTCAGTATTTAGACATGATGTCCTGGACCTAAGATAACCTGAAGTAGGTATGGCTAGTTGGCGGGCATTAGGCAGCTACAAGAACTCTGGATATATTATTTACAACATAAATACCACAAAACAAGCACTGAGTCACACTAGTCCACGTGAAAACGAGCCAGCCCTTAACCACAACATTTTCCATGAGACGAACGGCCATTCACAACCACCCACTTCAAATGTCAGAGCCCAGCCTTTCAGTGAAAACAAGACATGGTGTTTGTGAGCCAGTTCCTGGGGAGGTGTGGCCAGGGGGTTAACAGTTGATTCCACTGAATCAACACAGTTAGAGCCCAAAGTGGTGGAATCTCTCTCTCTTTTGAAAAAAGAGATGGGTTGCAGAGGAATACGTTGGATCGTAATTTTATCATTGTTATCCAGAGCAGATGTGTCAGAAAGTTATGAGGTGAGGAAGACAAATCGCCTGTGGGAGTGGCTATTATGGACACCGGCAGCACTCAGCCATCAACAGTATTCCTTGAAGCAATCTCTTCTGTCTTTTAATGATTCTTTTTCATGCGATAACCCTTCCCCAAAGAGCCTCATTCCTACATAATTTAAAGACCTGGTGGAGTTTTTCTTGATTAATAAAATAAATCACTAAAAGTGCATGTATTGGTTTATTTTTTTCTTTTAGTCAAACAATCTACTTTTTAAAAACTGAGGTAAAATTTAAGATGGTAAATTATTTTAAAATAGGATAACAAATATTTACAAGGGAAACAAGAGAAAAATCACAAATGTGGAATTAGTGGCTTTGATTATGGTTTTCAGTGGTGTTCCTGTTTGAAGTATCTAGACTTACAACAGGGAGATTTACATTAAGTGAAAAGGTCTTATAGATTTTGTCCCAATTGCGTATTATTTTTTTAAACATGGACATCCTTTTTGCCCCAATAAGACAAAATAAAAGATTTGTTAAACTTTATTTTCCATGAAAAGTAAGTTCTATTCCCCTATATCTATGTCAATTTCTCAATTCACATATTTCTTGTAATATCGATCCTATGTGATCAAGGATCAATAATATATAATCAAAGAAACTGGGTTATAATTGATATTTTTCCTGTGGTTTTTCTACATCATTAATTAATACTATTCAAATGTTCAAGAATGAGCTATGAAGTAGATGGCAATATACTTTTTTAATATTTTATTTTGAGGGGCTGGAAATACGACAACAGTTAAGAGCACTGGCTGCTTTCCCAGAGGATCTAGGTTCAATTCCCAGCCCATACACAGCAGCTCACAACCATAACATACATAACAGTACATCCAACACCCCCTTCTGACCTCCATGGATGCCAGGCACACACATGGTGCACATACATACATGCAGATAAAACACCCATTTACATAAAATAATTTTTAAAATGTATTTTTGAGATCATAACATTTCTCCCCCCTTCCCTTTCCTCTCTCCAAATCCTCCCATTTATCCCTTCTTCAAACTCATGGCCCATTTTTTCCATTAATTGTAATTGAAAGCATGTATGTATGTGTATGTGTATGTACGTACATGTATGTATGTATAGAAATATATTCATGTGCTTCTTACTATAACCTCTTCATTCTGTAAAATGTGACTTGTATGTATGTTTTCAGGGCTCACTGAACAACCATTGATTGCTCCTCCCCACTCCCAGCTTTCCTTGGTTACCTGACTTCTTTGTGTAGGGCTGAAGCCTTGGGGTTTTCCCCTGTACAGTTTGGCATTGTTAGGGACAGTTTTCTGAGTCCAGTCATCTCAGGAACAAGTTCCACCTTGCTGGCAGGGCCAAAACTGAGTTCATGTTCCCAGGCCCCAGGACCAACTCCTATCCTGCTTCTTCAGGTGTTCCATGTTTGTCTGTTAACCCATAAAGGACAAAGAGGGAGATGCTGTCTTCCTGTTGTCTGAGGTACACAAGTCATGAATGTGCTGCTGTCTTGACTTAACTGACTACAGGCTGCTTGCCCCTTCCTCTGTTCCCTTATAACTCTAAATTCCAGGTCAGACACCAGGAGAGGACCTGACAGCAAAATCTGACCCAAGGACCCTGAAACCAAGTGGTCTGGGTAAGGCAAAGTCAACATTAACTTCCTTGTTTAATCCTTTGTCAATGCGACAGCCCACCCCGCTCCTCCTTTCTTTGTGTCCCCATCCTTTAAAAATGTTGTATAATCTCCCCTCAGGAATGAGGTCCAGATCCTGAACTGGATATCTCCCTACACATGCAGAAAACAAAGCGTTCGTTTTTTAAGCTTCTGTCTCTGACTGAGTTTTCTCACCTTCCACTCTGAACCCAGCAAAATGTCTTCTGGTGTCCTCCTTGTTTGGCTAACATTTGGGTGATGACTTTAAGGCTTTTGATGTGACTAGGAAACACAATCTCATACTAACAACCCTGACCCCTGGTTCTTCGGCCCTCCCTTCTGCAACGGTGCCAGAGACTTGGGTTGCAGGAGTTGTTTTATGGATAAATCTGTTGCAACCGGGATCCACAACTCTGCATTTTGATTGGCTGTGATTTTCTGTAGTGGTCTCTATTGGTTGCAAAGAGAATTTTCCTTATTGAAGGGTAAAGGATACACTTCACCTGTGGGTATAAGGACGGTGGGTGTGGAATGTTGTTAAGGATTGTGCTGGCTTAGTAAATTAGTACATTTTACTTTTATTGTTTTGAATCGTGTGTATGTAATTCTGAGCTGGCATATGTAAGTGCAGTATACTCAGAGACCAGAAGGTGGTGGGCAGTTACCCTGGAGCTGGAGTTACAGGAGATTATGAGTCACTCAACACGATACTAGAAACCAAACTCTGGTCCCTGCACGTATAACACCTACTCTAAACTGCCAAGCCACTGCTCCAGCAATATCTTGATATGTAATATCTTGAATTCTCTTCCAAACGCTTGTGCTAGTTTTGCTTTGATTTTAAAGATATTTTACTAAAACCTTTCTATTTTTTTAATTGGAAATTTATCACCATACTTTTAAGTACACAGAATATTCAAATAAGCAGAATGCCATATTCCAGACCATTCTGCATAAATGGGAGTTTGTCAGCCTTAAAAAAAAGTTTATTGTGTGTATTCATTGTAGATGGGTCTGCGTTAAATAAGGAAGTCTTTCATACAGTTATGCATGACATGTTGAGTCTACACTCCCTTGCCATCCCTACTCATCTTAATGGTATGTGGCTTCAATAAAGACAACTTGATCAAGTCCTTTAATACCCCAAGAGGCCTTGAGGAAGGGGTTATTATTTTTTCTACTAATTGTTATTGCAGGCATGTATGTATAGAAATATACCATATGTGTTCCTAACTGTGACCTGTTCGATATGTATAACGCAACTTGTATGTATGCTTTCAGGGCTGATCTAAGAGTCCCAAAGAGATGATACAGTGTCATGCTTTCATCAAAGCATCAAGTCACGAACAATGGGCTTAAACCTTCTTCTTCACGGCTCTGCTCTTGGTATACAAAATGGGGTGTGACACAGGCCACCAAGACAGATCCTGCTATAAAGCTCCTGGAGTGCAAATGCATCTGTGCTTTTCACAGTCGGTTAAGTACCCACTGGTCACACTCCACCGCTACTAGGTCTTTCATACTTTGTGACTTAGACAGTAGTTGAAACAAAATCCATCTTTACCATAGTCTATTGAGTTTACACCTGCAATAACACAATATTATCAACTTCTACTCATTCATTCATTCATTCATTCATTCATTCCACACTACTTATTGTGCATCCACCACGTGGCAAGCACTATGTTCTGAGTCTTTCCCATAGGCTACTCAGATTACAGTCCAGTATATGATTTTTGTAACTAGCCTGTATAACAACCAAGGTGTCAACTGTATGACGTGGCCTTCCATAAGTAGCACAGCTGCCAACGAATGGATTATGCACTCACTGTTGGAACTTGATGGGGTCTTAGATGATAGTGGTAGTTTGGATGAAAATGGCCCCCATGGACTCATAGGGAGGGGCATTACTGGAGGTGTGGCCTTGTTGGAGTAGGCATGACTTTGGTGGAGGAAGTGTGTCACAGGGGCTGGGGCTTTGGGGCTTTAGAAGCTCAAGCCAGGCCCAGTGTCACTCTCTCTTTCTGCTGCCTGCTACATGTAGAACTCTCAGCTCCTCTCCAGAACCCTCCCTGCACATCGCCATGCTTCCCACCACGATGACAATGGACTAAACCTCTGAACTGTAAGCCAGCTCTGATGAAACGTTTTCCTTTATAAGAGTTGCCATGGTAATGGTGTCTCTTCGCAGCAGCAGAAACCCTAAGACACGAGAAGCAAGTAGACAAAGAACACTAAGCCTTCGGTGAGAGAGCTTTTATTTCTTCCATAATTCTTTTCAACAGATCTCATTAAAAACTAAAGAACAACGCAGATTGGAGTTGGCACGTCTTTAGACTCTAGTAATTTGATAACCTCGACCTTTGAAGGGGCACACACACTTCCAGACTCAGATTTAGAACAGTGTGTGTATCTAATTAAAACTTAGATTTTTCTCATTTCATTTGTTTTCATTCCACTTAGTTTGAGTCTTACCCTTTTTAACCTAACTCCTGCGAAACCTCTATATGGAAGGATGGTATGGTGGTTGTTTTATAAATTATTTATGTACAAGAGTCTGTATTCACATGACCTGGGGAAGGGATGGAAGGCTGCTAGCCTTCTCCAGAAGTCTACGGCTAGGGTAGCTTGTCTGACTCTGAAGATGTCACCAGCCCTGCAGCTTTATCATCCTTGAAGAATGGAATTGATCAGCAGTACAGCATAGTTCTATACCCAGCCCCCTAAGGGTAGAGACGTCTCACGAAGCAAGGACCTCACTGCCACCCAGATGGCAGCAGGCTCATTCAGAAGGTTGGAAGGACATGCCTAATTTTTTTCCAAGCTCCTCAGGACCCTGCTTCCCAGCACACTCTCCTCATCATGCCAAGAACATGCTTGGGAGTGGAGAGTCAGTAAATGAGGTCATCTTGTGGCCTCTGCCAGCACTGAGACTCATAACTCTGACTCTATGCATAAATGTAGCAAAGACATCAAGGGCTTTTCCAGTGATATAAAAATGCCCATGATCTTTCCAAAAAGGAAGAATTATTTAAAGTATGGTGGGCCTGCTTTTGTGGAAGAAAGGTCCAGAACTCCAGGAGAAAAATATTTCTGTAAGTCTGGCTATGATATGAGCTCTGTGAGACAATGGAAAAAGAATGTATACAAATCAGGAAAAAAGACTCTTACCTGGTTATAGAATTATATTGCTGCATACATGCGTATGTACATATATACATGCATTGTATGTGTACATACAATATAGCAAAATGTAAACACACCTAACAGATTCATAACTCAGTGTCTGGAGACCTCTTAGATCTGGAATAAAAACATGAGGACCACCACATGCGCAAGCAGCCGAAAGGAACACCATACACTTTCCACACGAGAACACCTGCCTTTCAAGAACTCTGCTCACAGCAGTTCACAGAGACAGCTAACAAGACATGGAGGGAAATTATTACACTCCAGGCTAACTAGGATTAAGAAGTTCTTTTCTGTAGGGCTGAAGACCTTTAGTATACTAACGCGTGTTAAACATCCCCCAAGGAACATGGCTGACCAAAAGTCTTCTTTGATTTCAAAGCCATATCACTATTTCCACTGATTTAAAACAGTTGAATAAGCTGGGACTTCTACAGACATCATCATCTGCAAATTACCCAACTCTCTCCAGTGCACTGCATCTCACTTGCCCTGGTGGCTCTCCAAAGTGTGCCTGAGTGAGAATTCTAACCTCCTTGAGAGGTGGAAGGAACCAGAGCAGAAAGGGGCCAGCATCTGAGTGTGGTGGGTTAGAATGATGTATATGGAGATACGATGCCTTCTTCTGGCCTGCAGGCATACATACAGCAGAACATTCATACATTAAATAAATAAAAGTTAAAAAAAATCAAAATCAACCAACCAAACAAACAAAGCAACACCAACAAAGCCCTCCACAAAGAACGTTCTATGAAAAGCAAAATCTCAATGGTTCAGAAGAACAAGGGAGAAGTCCCCATTGGTGTCCAGAGGGATAAAAAGCTAGCAATCTTCCTGAGTGATCTGGGTGGGGGGTGGAGAATTCAGGGAGCTGATGAGATGATCGGATCATTAAGAACCCTTGTTGCCCGGGCAGAGGGTTAGGATTTAATTCCCAGCACCCATAGGGTGGCTCATGACTTTAACTCCAGCTCCAGGAGATCCATGCCTCCTTCTGACTTTCACAGGCACCAGACGCTCACACAGGAAAACACTCATATGCATAAAATATTTTTTAATTAAGTTCTTATTTTAATAACACAGAACTTGGAACCAAAGCTTTGCAGTCCAGAAGCCCCTGGTGGAAGGGAAGCCAGGCCTCTCTTCTTTCCAAACTGGAAATGAGAGGGGAGGCCAAGTAATCACTGTGACTGCTAATGTTATTTTTACTTTGGTATTTTAATTTTGTTGCTATGTCAATACAAAGGAAGTCAGTTAAAAATATTTATACCACATTTTGGAAAAACGAACCTTTTGTTCATCTGGCTTTGCCTCTGACTTAGCATTATCTGAGAGACACTGAAAGTTACATAATTCAATTAAATCTTATTTATTAGAGCTGTCCATAGCAAAGCAAAAACAAAAACAAAAAAAAAATCTACTGGTCTTTTCTTTTTAGAAAAAAGAAAAATCCAGTTGTCTTAGTTAGGGTTTTACTGCTGTGAACAGACACCGTGACCAAGGCAACTCTTATAAGGACAGCATTTAATTGGGGCTGGCTTACAGGTTCAGAGGTTCAGTCCATTACCATCAAGGCGGGAATATGGCGGCACACAGGCAGGCATGGTGCAGGAGGAACTGAGAGTTTTACATCTTCATCCGAAGGACACTAAGGGAAGACTGGCTTCCAGGCAGCTAGCATGAGGGTTTTAAAGTCCAAGTCCACAGTGGAATGCCTATTCCATTAAGGCCACACCCTGGGCTAGAATATTCAAACCACCACACCAGCTGATGTGGAGAGATTATCTTGTGTATTGTATGGATGCATCACCTGTCAATTAAAGGCCTATAGCCTATGGCTTAGGCAGGACATAGAAGGTGGGGCATCCAAGAGGCAGAAAGGATTCTGGGATATAGCCAGGCATGGGAAGATTCACCCAGAAAGATGTGAGGAGACAGACGCGTAGTACCTAAGCACAGGTAACCAGCCATGTGGCTGGATATAGATTAAAATAAACAGGTTCTGCTCTAGATGACCGGTGGAGGGAGGTGGCCATATTGCTTTCAACATAGCCTTGAGAGCATGCTGTCCTTCTTTGACAAGCAGTTCCACTGAGTTGCATTTTTGGCCAGAAGAAGCAGTTAATGGATACCCAGGAGTGCTACTTCAACCTCCGAGAACAAGACTGATATCCCAAGATGCCAGGCAGAAAACACCCAAGCTGCAGCACACCCAAGAGCAGAGCTGGTAAAGCCAAGCCAGGACAGGTGTGGGAGGGAGGAAGAGTAGGCCACACCCACCTGGATAGACCCAGAGAATCAGCCCAAGCTCATAAACCACATCCCAGCCTGGTCACGAGGCACAGTCAGATAAATGGAGCAGCAGCTTCATCTCAGGAGAAAGACGATATATAGTATTTTAAAGAGATGTTATGCAATTAAAGAAGAAGACCATGTATGTAAACCAAGCTCCCTTTCTAGACAACACCATTCCCCTGAACACCATTCCCTAGCATCAGGCAACTAAGGTTTTATGAAACTTTTGATTGATTGGAGGTCTTTGGGTTTTTTTTTTTCTTAACCCTCTTTTCACATTATCTAACACCAATTGCTGTATTTTATTAAACTCCAAGTTTTGCTTCAAAATTAATCACGTGCAGAAAAAAAAATATGTGGTTCTGCACAACCCCGGTGGTCACAGTAAAAAAGGCGTTACCTCCAAGCCCCTAAATTCTGTTACAACACTGACCCTATTCTCACCCTCAAAATTCCACCTCAAACACCTCTTCCACCGAGGAAAGGGCTCAATATGTTGGAAAATATAAGCTAATGCCCCTTTTTTTCCTCGTAATTTGGAAGAATGTTCACAAAGTGCAAACCTGAAGTATACCTCTGGTGGGAGCCAGGGCGGAAAAGCCAGATGCAGGGCAAGGGTGGGGATAAGATCTACCTTTTCCATTTGTTTCTTCCAGATGAGGAAGATGTACCCTGTCAATTCAGTCAAAAACTAGCAAGAACAACATTCTGAACATCACACTTAGCACAAAGACCATGCTTCAGCCCAGAGTCCTGACTTCAAAACAACAAGAGGGAATGGTCGTCTTTTCCTGGAATATAATTTTATTAATTGCATATTGTCTGATACAGGCAATTAGGGCAGCGCTAGAATAGTTGTAGCTGGGTGAAGGGATGCACATCCACAGTCACTGCGCTGAAGACTCAGAGTTCAAAGCCAGACTGGAGTACCTGAGAGCCTGCCTCAAAATATCATGTGAATGAATGAATGAATGATAAAATAAAAATTATTCCCATACTCAAAATTCCCTCATAATTAGACATCAAAACCTCTTCTCTCCTATGGACGGACAATGGTTTAAGCAAAGGTTTTAGTTTCTCAAGTAACACTGCCAGGGCTCAAACCCCACATCTTTATTTCCTCAGCAAGTTTTTTTTTAATTTTTATTTATTTTTTCCATATTTATTAACTTGAGTATATCTTATTTACATTTCGATTGTTATTCCCCTTCTCAGTTTCACAGCCAACATCCCCCTAACCCCTCCCCGTCCCCTTCTTTATGGGTGTTCCCCTCCCCATTACCGCCCTCCCCCCAACATTCACGTTCACTGGGGGTTCAGTCTTAGCAGGACCAAGGGCTTCCCCTTCCACTGGTGCTCTTACTAGGCTATTCATTGCTACCTATGAGGTTGGAGTCCAGGGTCAGTCCATGTATAGTCTTTGGGTAGTGGCTTAGTCCTGGAAGCTCTGGTTGGTTGGCATTGTTGTTCATATGGGGTCTGGAGCCCCTTCAAGCTCTTCCAGTCCTTTCTCTGATTCCTTCAACGGGGGTCCCGTTCTCAGTTCAGTGGTTTTCCTCAGCAAGTTCTTGATCACCTCTAAGCCTCAGCTTGTCCATCAGTAAGACTGGAGTACTGGTAACTTACAGGGCTTTGTGATCAACAGTCAGTAAAATATCAGCCCCCTTGGCATAAAATAGGCATTCAGTAAGTATTTTAAATGCAAGAGTACATCAGTGTCAGTTACACTCGATACAATGCCACCTCAATTCTATCACTACTACATTTACCAAGTACCAATATGGCTCTAGCTGCCATGGTGAACAAAGGTGTGAGGGGCAGAGTCCCTTGTGTCACCTGAGAATTACCAACAGAATAAGATAGGAAACACTGTGTGACATAACATCCATTACAGTTGGCAAGACCAAGCTAAGTCTTGTCAGCGCCAATAGAGATGATTTTTTTTCCACTATGACCATGAACAGATAACACAATGTCATTTATAATCCCTCTTGCCTCCAGAACACAGCAAACTGAAGGTCTTCCATTTGCTGAGTGAAGGAATGGGTGCAAAATTGTCAAGAAAGGAAAAGTTCAGAGAGGGCTAAGCCACTCCAGGAGACTAACAACTTTAGAGGTGATGGGGACAGGGGAGGGAGGAGAGGTGGTGGGGAGAGGGGAGGGGGGAAAGGGGAGGGGTACAGGTGAGGGGGAGAGGTAATGGGGGAGGGGAAGTGGGGAGAGGGGAGGGGGTAGAGGGGAGGGGAGAGAGGTAAGGGGAAGAGGTGAGAGGTGAGGGAGGACAGGTGAGGGAGGACAGGTGAGAGAGGACAGGTGACGGGGGACAGGTGAGGGGGGAGAGGTGAGGGGGAGAAGTGAGGGGGGAGAGGTGAGGGAGAGAGGTGAGGGACACCTATTTTCTAAGACTCATGTGAAGTACAGACGAAATAGGACATGTCTCCATATGTGGCCGAGCTGGTCAGAGCCAAGTTCTACCATGCAGATCCCTCTAAACCCGCCAGAGTATCCATGGCCTCCCTTTAAAGTAGTCCAGTGTTCTGGACAGCGAAGAACATTCTACAGCATGATGGCCTTCAGGCTTTTGTGTTTCCACAGCCCCATGCAATTTGAAAATCTGTAAACCTTAGCAATTTCAAGTGAACATTCAGAATTTTTCATAATTCTTAAACGATGGAGGGATGTCATTTTGTGCATAATAATACATCAGCATCAAAAATAAAATATATATATTAATGTATACATATGAATATATATGCATATGCATATACATATATACATATACATATATGTATATATATTCCTATAGAATGTATACTGGAATGCCAGTGATATTCTTATACATGGGGCTGGAGAGAAGGCTCAGTGGCTAAGAGAATAAACAGCTCTTGCAGAGAACCTGGTTTATTTCCCAGTGCCGACGTCAGGGAGCTCACAACCACCTGTAATTCCAGTTCCAGGAGATCCAAGGCCTCTGGCCTCCACAGGCACCAACACTCACACACACACACAGATACCCACAGACATATAATTGAAAATAAAAGTAAAATCTTAAAACCATATCTCATGCAAAGTTAGTCAACTATAACAAAGATACTTTTCAAGGATACGTGTACGTACAGACATCACATACACACGGTCACATTTAAGCTGATGTTTGAGGAGACCCTATTGGCACACACACCCCCCCAATACCCACGGTGGGGTTTTTAGCAATAAATTTACCTCTTCACAGAGCTTTGGAAAATCTCCAAGGCGGTTCTGTCTGACTTACCCTCCCCAGTACGACCTCTCAGGCAAAGAGTGCTGGCTTGCTTGCGCATCTTTTTCTCTTATTATTTAATTCTTCTCCCAAAGGCAGCTTTGAAATCTGCAGAATTTTCATGCCCCCCCCAAAAAAAAATTGGCAGAGAGCAATGGATACGAGGCAATGAAAGCAAGTTGTAAGGGAAAGAGAACAAGAAGAGATAGAAGAGAGCAGCTCGGGGACGCTACATTGCTCTCCTCCGTGTGCAAAAGCCCCTGTTAAAGGGCCTGGGCGTCCCTGAGCATGGAAGACTTGAACAAGCTCTTCTTTCCCTTGTATGGTTTTTCTCTGAAATCTATATATCCCTCAAAAATGTGCTAAATAAGTGGGTAGTGCACACAGTGCAGGGCTGTAATCCCAGCTACTAAAGGGAGCTGAGGCAGGAGGACTGCAAGTTCAGGGCGCTGCAGTGAGTTACTCTAGCATGGACAGCTAAGTAGGCTATTGGCTAAAAACCAAGAGTGAAAAGACTGGGGATACGGCTCAAAAGTAAAGCATTCGCTTGACATGCATGAAGTCCTAGGTCCTAGGTTCAATCCCCAGTTCTTCAAAATAATAATCAAGTGTGATAATACTGAATAAAAATGTAGAAAATAAAACTCAAGTGATAAAAATTTCCAGCTTATAGTCCATCCCATGTCCCCACGGGATATATTTTCACTGACAATGTATTTTACGCTTGCTATCAATATATTTTTAAATCATATTGCTACTGTTGCCCATAACGTGGTTTAAAATCCATATTCTGCACTGAGGTTTTTCCTTTCTTTCTTTCTTTCTTTCTTTCTTTTTTTTTTTTTTTTTTTCTCGGAGCTGGGGACCGAACCCGGGGCGCCTTGCGCTTGCTAGGCAAGTGCTCTACCACTGAGCTAAATCCCCAACCCCTCTTTCTTTTTTTTTAAAGATGTATTTATTTTATTTATATGCGTACACTGTAGCTGTCTTCAGACTCACCAGAAGAGGGCGTCAGATCCCATTACAGATGGTTGTGAGCCATCACGTGGTAGCTGGGAATTGAACTCAGGACCTCTGGAAGAGCAGCCGGTGCTCTTAACCACTGAGCCATCTCTCCAGCCCTGCATCAAGTTACTTTAATATCACCATTGGCTCACAGTCGATCAGAAAGACTGAACACTGAAACATCAACAGTACCCATTGGCCGCTTAGATGAATAGGGCCTGGTCGTCCACCCAGGGAACGATCATAATTGAGACGTATCCTAATTGTCCCTTGTTGTTCATTTTTAAAAACCTGAACATTGAAGAGCTTGGAGCAAAATAGATGGAAAAGAAGATTTTATCACACAGAGCATGTCATGTACTGTCCTCTTTTTCCTTTCTATTTGTGGTGTCTGTGTGTGTTCGCATGACATAGTGGAAGTACGAAGGTCACCTTGTGGGCACAGCCAGGGTTTGAGGCTCAAATTCAGGTCTGCAGGCTCTGTGGCCAGTACCCTTATCCACTGGGCCAGCCATCTCCCTAGCTCCTCACTAGCTTGCCTGTCTAAATCCCATATTGATCCCCCTGGTGATCTATCTACTTGCAGAAAGAACTTGGATCCTCTTTCACTTTGGTTAAAAAAAAAAAAAAAAAAAAAAAAAAAACGGAAAACTATCTGACCTGCAGAGAAGTTGCCCGCAGCCACTCCCACACACCTCTCAATTGGAGGCCTCTGAATGCCCTGGCTCTTGGAGATGCTGACGCCCTGCACCCAGCCTGTCACCTTAACCCCTGTCATGAAGGACTGGGGAGAGGAGCTATGGGAAAGGAGGCCCCTATGCCCCTTCTCAGGCAGATCAGTTTTAGAAAGAATAATCTAGCAGCTAACAATGGGGAACTTGATCCCGGAAAGTCTTTGTGTGGCTGCTTACCTAAAGATGACAAACCTCCACTTGGCCTACACCTGCAGCCTGTAGCCTGGTGTCAATTCATAATTTTAGCCTTGGGCGCTCCCTTACCCCATCTCTTTCATAAAGTAAGAAAGCACGGAGATTCTGTAAAAAGTATTTCCACATAAAGCCACTCAGTGAAGAGTACGAGGCGGGGCTTGTGGTGTCTGTGCGGGGGCACAAAGCAGATTTCTGATGTTGCCGTTTACCTATTTAAATCTGCAAATTACCCTAGATGCACAGAGCACAAGAAACTCAAGAAGGATGACCAAAATGCGAATGCTTCACTCCTTCTTTAAAAGGGGAACAAGAATACCCTTGGGAGGGAATAGAGAGGCAAAGATTAAAACAGAGACAGAAGGAACACCCATTCAGAACCTGCCCCACATGTGGCCCATACATATACAGCCACCAAACTAGATAAGATGGATGAAGCAAAGAAGTGCAGGCCGACAGGAACCGGATGTAGATCTCTCCTGAGAGACACAGCCAGAATACAGCAAATACAGAGGCGAATGCCAGCAGCAAACCACTGAACTGAGAATAGGACCCCCGTTGAAGGAATCAGAGAAAGAACTGGAAGAGCTTGAAGGGGCTCGAGACCCCATATGTACAACAATGCCAAGCAACCAGAGCTTCCAGGGACTAAGCCACTACCTAAAGACTATACATGGACTGACCCTGGGCTCCAACCTCATAGATAGCAATGAATATCCTAGTAAGAGCACCAGTGGTAGGGGAAGCCCTTGGTCCTGCTAAGACTGAACCCCCAGTGAACTAGATTGTTGGGGGAGGGCGGCAATGGGGGAGGATGGGGAGGGAAGCCCATATATAAAGGGGGAGGGGGAGGGGTTGGGGGGCGTTGGCCCGAAACCGGAAGGGAATAACAGTCAAAATGTAAATAATACTCAAGTTAATAAAGATAAAAAAAAATCTGCAAATTAAATGGGACTCTTCCTTCTCATGACATCTTATTCTAAACATGAATCTTTTTTTCATTTTTAAATTCATTAATTTCAGTAAAAACTAAAGTCGAAAGGAAATTAAACCCCAAACTATGTCTTCTCTAAAATTTATATCACAGTTCCTATTTCCTATGGAAAAGTTGTTTCTCCGCTGGTGAAATGAGCCGGTTCAAACCTGATCAGGTTATATTAAATGCAGGTTTGTTGAGAAGCTGCTCTCAGGGGAGTTCACTGGCCTCAAGGACAAAGGGCAGGGAAGTCACCATGGGGAGGGGGGAGGAGGAAGAGTCGCCATAGGGAGGGAAAAGAAAGGGGCGCCTGGGCAGAGAGAAGAAGAGAGCAGAGACAAGGGAAAGCGAGACCGAAATGTCTGCATTATATATGGAAGGGCCTCTGGGGCAAGGGCAGCCCAACCCTCCCCACTCTGTAAAGTTCACTGTTGGGGGCAGAATATGCCAGTTAGGGACTAAGGGATCCTGGGAGAACCAGGAGGCCAGGTCTACTTTGGTATGTAACATATGCATATACACATACACATTATACATATACATATATATACATATACATATACATATACACATACACATACACATACACATACACATACACATACATATACATATACATATACATATACATGTCCCAGGGTCTGAAACCAAACACCTATAACTTTAAAAAATCCTTACACATTTTCATGAGATCACAAACTCAGTAGTATTAACACACATAACTTACAACTGACTGGTGGACCCGGAAAGAGGTTATGAAAGAACACTGTCAAAGCATGGGAAGAAGCCCAGCCTGATAAAGTCCATTCTCTCATGGGTAACTGCTGGAAGAGTGGGCATTTGTTCGGCCTTTGATAAGAAAGGCCTCCACGAGATCAGCACTGATACACTCTCAATACACGGATTCAGAGATGGTCCCTCTGAGAACCAGGCTGGCCTCGGGCCAGCTACAGAGCGCCACAGACTCAGAGATGAAAGAACACCCCTAAGGCTGGGTCCTCATGTGGGAGACTCCAGCAGGCTGGCAGGTGGGGAACATAAAGGGACCAGAGTCACCTACAGAGTCATCGGCCCCACTGGGCAACTCACAAGGGGTTCCTGGCCCTCAGGAATTTTAGCATCACACAGTATCGATCCCCTGACCCACCATGAACAAAGCTGGAGAAACTGATTTTGAGAGTACCTGTAAGGCCGGTGCTTAATTGCTCGGTGCCTGTGGTGTTACATAAACACACTAAATCATGGAGAGCAATACACCTCAGGACTTGCCACTGCTGAGCCGATCTCCTCCTGTCACAACATCCCTTTTGGCAAGGGATCGCTTCATAAAGAATGTATTCTTGTTTTGGGGGGCTAGGGGGCGTGTGCAAATTATTCCTATCGAAGGTTGTTAGCAATCAGGCACATCCATGGACAGCTGAAAATGACTCCGAGACAATCAGGCATCTTCACAGCCAACTTCCCAAGGACCCCACCACAAGACACATCATTAATAGCCGCCCAGAGGTGACACACAGCCCACCCACCCCCTCTCCACCCTACCCCCTTGCATGTTCGCTGGCATATGCACCACCACTCCAATAAAAGCCACGGTTTCCCTTCCCCCAACCCTTCTTTCTTTCCTCCCTTCCCACAGAGGCAGCCTGTATCCCCTTCCCTTAATAAACCTCCCACGTGAGACCTGCTGCACGGTGTGATTTTGTCCGAGCCCACTGCCTACTTCCTTCAAAGGTGCTGATCGTTAGAACACTCAATGAATTTCCCTAGTTTTGGAAGTGAGAAAACAGAGGCCACTGAAGAGCAGGCACACTCCGCAGTCACATATAATGTTTTATCTCCCATTCAACCTTAGTCTTCAGGAAATCCACATGCAAACTTCAGGTTCTGATGTGGAAACTTCAATTTGGGTTCATGGCCTAGTTGATTTCATAATCATGCACCCCATATTAATGCTGGACCCTGTGCAAATTCAGGCAGCCTCCAGTGGGGCACAGAGCATCCCCTTGGAACTCCATTTCTTTCTCTCTAAAAACCCGCCTTTAAATTCAAAGAAGTAAAATAACAGAGTCAATCCACCTCCTTTATTAGAGCTCGGAACAATGTAATGTCACTTAGACCTCCCCTCCTCAAAGGTGCTCTAATATAACAGAAAATCCAGAATCTCTTTGTTGCAGAGAGAGGAAGGGAGGGGGGGGAGGGAGTGAGAGGGTGAGAGGGAGAGGAAGGTAAGATATGAACAAACTGGAATTTCTTGTAACCCCGGGCGCACGGGGGTGGGGGTGTGTGGGGGGTCGCTAGGAATGTTGGTGTTTAGTCTAGGCTCCGCCCCACGGTTACCTGGCAATAGCCAGGTATGCCTGACTCACTATAAAAGGGGCTGCTTGCCCCCACTCCTCTCTGCATAAAGTAGGCAATGTGACCCACGTCTGTCATCTACGCACTTGAGAGCAGGAGGACGGAAGATCAAGGTCGTCTTCTCATACAATGTAAATTCAGTGCCAGCCAACTTAAGACTTTCAAAGGGGGAGGGGCTGACCTTAGAACAAGGCTCAAAAAAAGTCAAGAATTAGAGCCCCAGCACTCAGGGCTTGCAACACCGCAGTGTGAATGAAAGCTACTTGTAGTTGAAGCCACTTGAGAAAAATCTTCAAGGATGTCACAGAGGAAAGAAACCTCGGCAGACAGTCACTTCTGAACAGCAAGCAATTGTAGCCTCTACGGCAACTTAGTGCAGAGCGAAACGATGTGATCAAGTTCTGGAAACAACTGAGAACTGAGTCCAAGATAGTCTATATCATAGCCTACTCTAAAAACACAGTGAGGTTTTCTTTGCATTATAGCTAATCGGGAGAAAGAGGCAGACAGGACTCTGTCCTACTAAGGAAACACTTGCTTACTCTATGTGCTTCTGAACCACATAGAAAATTAGTTCTCATTTAAAAGTTTCAAAAAAACACCCCAAAGGGACTGGAGGGGGCTCAGTGAGTTAAGGGCTTGTCATACAAGTGTGAACACCGAAGATCAGGTTCCCAGAGTTGGCTTACCTTACGGGCTACTCCTAGGGACCTAGCAATAGCTTGTGTCATCACCTGCCGCCATGAGCCAGGTGCAGCAATGGTCATATAAAAAGGACTGCTTGCTACCTCAGCCCTCTCTCTCTACCTACCCCTTCCCGTGTGTTCCTGGATGGCCTCTCTTTCTCTCCTTCTCTGTCCCCCCTTTCTCTGCTCGCCTGGCTCTGTCTACCTCTACTCCTCACCCAGATACTCAGTCCCCTCTCTGCCCCCAAATAAACCTCTCTATACCAGGTCTGTCACACGGTGTGATCTCTCAAGGGGACACCTTGGCATGGGCCCACCAGGTATACACTTACCCCTGCCTTCCACCGCATTTTATTTCAGAACATCCAGCAAGCAGCCTCTTAAACACTGGACACAGCAGCCTGCCTGTCTTAGTCAGGGTTTCTACTGCTGCAACAAAACGCTATGACTGAAAAGCAAGTTGGGGAGAAAAGGGTTTGTTCAGGTTACACTTCCTTATTGTTTTTTTTGTCATTGAGGGAAGTCAGGACAGGAATTCCAACAGGATAGAAACTTGGAGGCAGGATTTGATGCATAGGGTATGGAGGGGTGCTGCCTTCTGGCCTGCTTTCTATGGCTTGCTCAGCCTGCTTTCTTATAGCACCCAGGAGCACCAGCCCAGGGATGGCACCACCCACAATAGGCTGGGTCCTCCCCCATTGATCATTAATTGAGAAAATGCCTTACAGCTGGATCTCAGGAAGGCATTTCCTCCAGGGAGGCCCCTTCCTCTCTGATGACTCCAGCTTGGTGAGCTCGTGTCAAGTTGACACACAAAGCCAGCCAGGTCATTGCTTCTCATCCCGGAGGCAAAGACAGGAGTCCCCAGAACAAGCTAGCTAGCTAGACTAGTCAAATCAGCAAGCTGTGGGTTCAGCCAGAAACTAGGCTTTAGTCACTCAGAGGGATACCTGAGATCAACATCTGGCCTGTTAGGTCCCAACCACTCCACCTCCCCACAAAAGGCGGTGCCACTGGCTGGGTCCTAAAATGACAGCCTGGCTCATCTCAGGCTGAGTTATGACAAAGGCAAACGCTAGGGGTGCCAGTAGACAAAAGCCTGCCTTCAGCATTCCTCCGAAACCTGTGAAACGGGTTTGTGCCAGCAGGAAAAGCCATCATCACCTCTCATCTCTCCCTAACAGACTAAGGCAAATGGAAGTACCTGGTTCTCAGCATGTACCCGCAATACATATCAAAGTCCCATGCTAACCTCCAGGCTCCTGCAGTCCCTATTAACTGTGCACCTCTTACACACATCAAAGCCACCCAGCTCTTCAGGTCCACACACTTCCTCCTCCCCCTCTATTCTAAACTTCCAGGCTATTCCAGTTTACAAGCTGAAACTGTCTCAGTGTACACACACACACACACACACACACACACACACACACACACACACACACACCCCTCAGTCCGAGTCTGGTTCCTTTTTTAAGTGGCATGGCTTTCTTCAACTTTTTTGCTATTCTCTCTTCCTCTGAGAGAGAGCCAAGGCTGCTTTTTCACCTCCAAATCCCTGTGGCTAGTGTCTGTCTGTCCTCTTTCTGTCTCTGTCCGTCTCTGTCTCTGTCCCTCTCTCCTCTCTCCTCCCCCTCTCCCCTCCCCCCCCCTCTCCTATCCCCTCCCTCCCCTCCCCCTCCCCTGCCTCTCTCAGACCATCCAGCAGTTTCACACTTCCTGTAACCCTTCTTCCCACCCGTGGAGCAGTCCATTTCTGGGCTTCCACTACATCCTGGCTTACGGCCTCCACAAGTATTATGTATCCACACATGCCTGACAACTGCATGCACACACAAGCAAACACACATATTGATGAAATCAATACACACAGAGAGATGAAAAAAACAAAACGCCGAAAGTTTTCGCAGATATTCACCTCCATATGTCTTGTCACTAGGCACAAAGAGAAGGGGAGTCTAACCTGAGAATTCCTGCCTGGGCTCAGTACAGGCTTCCTCTCATCCTGTCCTTCCTACCTGCTCTGGGCAGGTGCATCCTTCTGGACTCTTGACATAGAAACCTCAGCTGCAAGGGAGCTTTGTACCTGCCATTCACGGGGGAAAAGACCATAGAATGTAGAGGCATAATTCCCTGGTACCTGTTGGGATCTGAAGACCCCATCAGAGCCTGCCCAAGCTCTTCCCAGGCTCCGGTGCCTCCACACTGCTTCAGAGCTGTCTTATAGGATAGCAAATTTATCATCAAGCTGAGAATTGAAAGCAACCATGGCAGGCCAGGTAGACTCGTACCCAGTCCCTTCAGAATCAACCCCTTTGTCTTAGGATCCTCCCTTGCAAGAGCCTCCATTCCTTTCTCTCTGACACAGCTTCCCACCAGCTAAATTCAGTTGCCCAGTGTATCCAAAGGTGCTGTAATTGTGACAAGTGGCTCATCTCTGCACACCCTCAGTGCCCTTTCCCCATAAAGCAAACGCCTACTTGTGCTTTAATACCCAGCTCAAATGTCACCTCTTCCTTCTCTTTCATTGGCTCTTCCTTGGGGCTCCCTGTAGGGTAGGGAGGAATCCATGGCCAAGAATAGCTAGATGCGAAAGAACTTACACATGTGTGTCACAAAGATTACGGGGACAGTCGTTTTAAGAAAAAAATCCTTCCATTTAGTAAATGATCGCAAGACATGTTTTAGGACTCCTCAATCATTGTGCTATTGGTTAAGAGGTTTTATGAGAGAGACAACAGCCTTACTGAGTGTTTGAAATGAGGGGAGGGGTACTACAGCCACACACTGGCTCCTACGTTCCTACACGCCTATCCACCACCTGCTCTGGCAGACTTCTGTGTGAATGATTAAACTGAAGATGAGGACATTGCAGATATTACAAATGCAACTTTTCACAGCACTGGGGCAGGCGAGTGCCAGGCAGCATTCTCTCAGTGATCTGATGGTGGCTGTTCTAGGACAGAAAGAGTCCCTCTAAAGTTCCATCAAACACTTAGTGAGGTGAAGTGAGTTACCCAAGGTCACACAGCTGCAGGGTGGCAATGCCAGCGCTCAAAACAGAGGACTTCTGATATTGAAACCCAGAGCTCTGTTTATCGGTGCGGCGCTGTTCTCGCAATATTAAAAGGCCTGCCAGGGGGAAATTCACAAAGACAAAAAAATGGGATCTCCAAAAATTCGAAAATGTAGCTTTATCGGTCCACCATCCAGACCTTTCAATGCCTGTGTCTCTAAACTGTGGTCCTTGGATTCTCACAAACACTCGAGGGAGAAACCAAATAGCTCACTGTCAACTTGGCACTCTCCAAGAGATCTATTTTCTAGATATCTTCTGGGGTTGAGGACAGCCAGGCCATGACGAACTCACCCAAAGGGCGCAGGTGTAAGGCTGCGGAGGCTGAGTGGGCTGCCCTTATCCACACCCAGTCAGAGAGAGTCAGGAGGCTCCCATCTGAGAAACTATACAGTCCTAAACTCAGGAACTCTGGCAGAATGGGCAAGGGAGTGGCTGTAACTGTCTGGCCAGGGTGCCAGTGACTACAAAACACACAGCTGGGGATACCAAAGTTCTTCTCAGAAACAACGGCAGCTGAACAGCAGCGTTGGAAAGCTTGCACCGAGGGAGAGACAGTGGAGATTCAATTAGGGAAGCTGCGGGAGACGCAACTAGGAAAGATCAGAGAGAAGACAGAAGGCAGACAGAAGGCACAGAGAGAGACAGACAGAAGGCACATCGGAGGGATCTAAGGTGGCTTGGGGTGGGGCAGCAGAGAGAGGCACAATCAGAGGGGGGACATGCCCCACTGATACAGGAAGCAGAAGCAGCCCAGTTTCTAGTCTCGACATGGATGACAGGGTCTCAGAAGCATCGTCATCCCCTTACACTCAAGATCACAAAGTAAGTAAAGCCTTTGAAAAGAAAGCATTTTTGTAGCATCTAGAGGTCAATGTCTGAAAAAAGAATTAATTTACGGGTTAACCATTGTATCATTCAAAGATAATGACTTTGTTTCCATCTTGATTTACAAAAGCATTAAGTTCATTCATCACACACTCACAAATGGCCAAAGGGATTGAAGATGGGTGCAAAAGTGAAGCCATAAGAAGATAGAGGGAAATATATGTGCTTGAAATCAGGGCACAAAAGCAAGCAGAACAAATTAATGAACAGATAAAGAAATTGATTTTTTTAAGCTCTAAAAGGCTAATGAAAAGTGAGTAAATTATATCTGCCCCTGAAACTCATCCTATTCATGTCTAAAGAACACTTACAGCTCAAAGCAAGAGGAAAGCATAATAAATGAAAAAGTCAGTAGAAAGGAGTTTAGTACTTTTATTCCCCCAAGGAAGGTACCTGACAAAATAAAAACACTTTTCACTAATACTTGGGCAAATGCAAATTAACACAGGAGAATATCATCTTTTTTTCCACCGACCAAACATGTAGAGAATTCATCAAAGTTATATTCAGAATAAACAGTGGGGAGAAGAACAGAAATGATACAGAAGTAGGAAGGAGAACACTGGAGGTGAAGGGTTTAAGTGGGGAGGTGGAGGCTGGGCGATGGGGAGAGGTGAAGAGAGGGTCAATCCAAATTAAAACTGTACGGAAAAGCCATGAGGAGAGCAAGATACTTTGTAAGCTAATTTTAAACATCGAAAAGGAGAGGAGTTTGAATAGAGAGACTCTGGCTGGATAGAGCTACTCCTGTGGGCTATCTCCCTGCGGGTTATTGCTTAGGGAGGCCTCTGATTTCTTCTCAAACAATATAGCAGAGGTAGATGGTAATCTCATTGCTTAAAAAAAAAAATACCACTTGCTCTGGTCACAGGCCAGTGAGAATCAAGCTGGAATCGAGAGGGAAGCCTCCCTGCTGGCTAGCTTCCATAGGGGCAGAATGTGCTATGCAGAGTGCTCAGGGAAAGAAATCACCAGAAGTCTGTGGGGCCGTGCATGCTATGAACCAGCAGACAAGATGTGCCCAGTGGTATAATGGTGGCACAGCTGTTATGAAGTCAACCAACTGCTTTCTGACTAGATGTAAGATCTACTTGCTCTACAGGAAGGAATCCATTCTATTATAAATTTGGTCAACAGCCTATGCCTGGGGAGGTCGAGGGACCTAGTTTGGGAGCTACTGTTTTTTTACTAAATGGACATACACCCATCAATCACATTGTCTTCAACATATCTGTGCATGCTCCCACAGTCAATGCCGCCCCGCTCTCTGTTTTGGCTACAGAAGCTCCTGTTTTTACAGTAGTCAGAGGGTAGTAGCTTTAAGAGCTTATCACTAGTCCAAGCGCTGAAAATAAGTGAGTGTTGAACATATAGTCATACATTGGACATCTATATCAGCGATCACAGAATGATGGGCAGGGTGCTGTAGAACACTCATTCTCTTCCAGGTACGACTGGTACGGCTGGTGTACACATGAGCTCTCTCAGACCTGTGCAGCACATCCACAAGACCGAGCTGGTCACTATTCCACCATAGAGAGAAAGAGTCTATCCCTCCCTGAAGATTTAATAAACAGTAATAGTTGCTGGCAGCGAGAGAAACAGTTTCATAAATGGTGTAACCGGTGGTTGAGTTGCCTAGGATCCTGTAACCCTGACCCACACTCCTGTAAACAACCTTAATTAGATCCATTAGGTCACCCCCACCCACAAACAGGACAACAGCAACAAAATTACGAGGTTGAAAAGATGAAGGGAAACAGTGGGAATAAAAAGGGACAAGCGAAAATAATGATGTAAATATAGTCAAAATTCATAATATGTGTGTATGAAATTGTCTCATGTACCCTATTACTATGTATGTATTGATGTGTGGTGACCACATCTTTTTAAGATTAGAGCTAGTGTTCATAAGGGTTCAAGCAAAGCCAGCTATAACCCACTGGCAAAATATGCACACTTAATATTTTACAAATGAACAATTTAAAAAATAAAATAAAGGGCCCTACGACTCACTAACCACCCAATCTAAGCAAATCAGTTTGATCTCCAGGTACAGTGAGGTTCCCTATCTGGGGGTCAGGGGGTTGGGGGAAGAAACCTGAGGTTGACCTCTGGTCTACACACACACACACACACACACACACACACACACACACACACACACAAGAAAAAGTGTATAAAAATCCTTAACATCAGAAACCTAGATCCCTAATGAGTTAGTCTGAAATTTTTGTTAAGGTTTCCCTGCTTCCCACAGATACTACAGGATAGACTTCTGGCTACTTGGAGGCTGTCTTCCCATCTATATCCCAGAGCCTGCTTGAAATATAGAATCTCAGGCACCACCCCAGATCTGCTACAGGAAGGGCTAGCCACTCTTTAACAAATGCTCAGCTGACTCGAATGCAGATTAAAATTGAGGAAATACTGGTATAAGAAGCTTCAGGTTGACGCGTGATGGGTTCTTTAGACAGAGCTAAAGCATCCCTACACATTCCGTATCCTATGAAGGAACCGATTCACACCCCCAGCTCTCTGACCCTCTATCTACAACTTAACTTCCAGCTGTGTTAGGATACCATGTGCATGCAACACCTAGAGATGCCCAGCTCCACCCCGCCCAAAGGAAAGAAGATTAGTAAGTCCAAAGCTTTCCAGCTTAGATAAAAAGAGCCCTTGAGAACCCCCCCCCCCCCGCCCAGCGCCTTAACCAAAGAGCACATCAGCACATCAATGAACTGCAGCCAGACACAACAGGCCCCTGCTTCTAACCCTCACTCCATCCCATACCCTAAACCCTTGGCTGTCCCTCTAAGTACAGAACAGCACACACACACACACACACACACACACACACACACACACACACACACACACACACAGACAGTGTAATGAGTTACTCCAGCTCTAGCGGCCAGCACACAACTGGTGCTTGCTGAACATTTGTTGAGGAACCGAGCCTACCTGGGTGGAAGAGCCAACAGATGAAAGAGAAAGGCTGCTAAGGCAAACGCACGAGGGTGGGCGCATGAAAGCAAGAGCAGAACGCACGTTCAACCACTTAAGTCTCGCTGACGTGAGGCCGCAATGAAGCCTGAAGCTTCAGAGCAAGATTCCCTCTGAAATAACCGACAATAAAATCGCCTATCATTCCAAAAAGGAGGCAGAATGGAACTGATCCGGAGGGAAGTGGGAGACCTGGGCACACTAGCACGTTATGCAGTACAACACGTGACACGTGAAGACAGGAGCAACGGAAGTACATTCTGGTCCATCACCCTACCAGAACCTAGGAAGCTCTGTTAACCATGTGCAGAAACACATACTCTAGGGCAGAAAAGTAGTCAGAAACATGGCACTGTCTAGGTACAGGTCAAGGAACACCTTTCCCCACTGAGAAGTAACAGGCGAGCAGAAGGAGGCGGGACATAGCTCGAGCAGCATATGCATGCCACGAAAGCATGCGGATTTGATTCCCTACATACATTTAAGTCAGGCACGGTGGCCCTCGAATGCAATCCCAGCAATGGGGAGATTGAGAGGTCTCTGGGGCTTGACACCAGACAGCCAGTCAAATCAGAGAGCCCAAGGTCCCAGTTAAGAGACCTCAAAAAAAACAAACCAAAAAGCATGGATTGCTCCTGAGTAATGACACCTGTGGGCTGACCTGTGACATCCATACATGTGCACAGGTCAGATGTACACCCACACCCTGGAGCCAACATTCCAATACACCTACATGCACGGATATATAAATTTCACACCTACATAAGACATTCACCAAATGCATCATGCTTCAAGTATATGAAATGTGAACTATGATCACTCTAAGCCGGTCTTTGCCTGGGGAAACAAAAGGTAGGGATAACAAGGTACTAACAGTATTTCTTTCCCCTCTCTGCTCTCTGAGGAATCGCTTCCTCTGTCAGCATGAATAAAAAAAAAAAAAAAAAACTCACGCACGCATGGTTCATTCTAAAGGCCTTCCAGCTCTGCTCAGCAGGCTTTTTGAATCAGAAACAGCACGAACAAGATGGCCTCCGTCCTGCCATCTGCTTACATGAGGCTCGGACACTCTTGTACTGATGTAGCTTGCTGGCATCTTCTCTCCGTCTTTCCCGTGTCTTAGGTTGCAAAGCTGCCTCTGAGGGCTGTTGAAAAGGCCCACCAGGCACTTCCAGGAAACACCCACTTTACCCCCACACTGCTTAGATTGGCTGTACACTCAGAGATTATGTCAACATTTGCCTTTGGGGAGATCTTCTGCAGAGTGGTCTCACCACAAACGAGGCCAATCTGGCAAAGGCAACAAGGCCAGGTGGCCAAGCCCCAGCTACTCAGGCCCCTCCCCCTCCTACTCAGCCCTGCCTCAGCTTCCCCATTAGTCATCACTTTCTGGTTTTTTTTTCTCTCCTGTGGTGAAAGTAACTTCCCCTTGGAGTGTCTGAGTCTGTATGTGATGTCACCCACATTCTTTGGCATGTCACGGGAGGAATTCCGACACCGTAGCAGAATGAGATCGCAAGCGATCCCCAGTCCCGGGTCTGTGGAACTCCAACCAGATGAATCAGGCCCACTGCTCAGTGGGACTCCAGGCAGGAGGCTAAGCTCGAAGCATTGAGCCAGTTCCTTCTGCCTCCTGCTGCTTCTTCTTTATACAGTCAGCAGCCGGAGGGTGCAGACAATGCAGTAAGTACACTAGTAGGTCTGTCAGGACGGTGGTTTGGTGAGGCTCCTGGGCATGAGGACAGCATCTGAGTGGGCACGCCACCCAGCAAGAAACCGTTGCTAAGAACTTGGCAATGTGTGCACTAGCAACCCAGAGGCTCCCATTAGCTCAGGCTGGTTGCTCTTTAGACATGGAAGTAATGCATTCTCAAAAAAAAAAAAAGGCTTAAAGGTGACCTATGACCGCAGCACCCTCACAGCCAAGAGAACTGGATCGTTGACAGAAGGCGCATATAAATGGAGGAAAGAGACGAGGATGTGGGAAATAATTAAAACCAGCTTATCGTTCTGTGGCCTCATTAGCCAGTTAGGGGCAGCCTACTCTGATGGTTTGCTCATTTGACTCAAAGTTATCTCTTTCTTGATGGTTTGCTAATTTTTAACTATCCACATATTAGTCTCGTTTCCTAGGGAAATACCTGCATCAAGTCTGGATTTTTCCCCCCCCCCCCGGAGCTGGGGACCGAACCCAGGGCCTTGCGCTTCCTAGGCAAGCGCTCTACCACTGAGCTAAATCCCCAACCCCAAGACTGGATTCTTTTTAATTTATTTTATTTATATATTGTTTTGCTTTGTTTATGGGATTAGATTAATCAGAAATTTTGGTTTTAATGTCTCTATTTTTCTTTCCTCCCCTTTGTTCGGTGTTCAAAAGTTATTTCGGAAGAAAAACTACTGCAATACAGGTAATTCTTCTAGACAAGATTGCATGTGGATGGGAAGGGACGTGGTAGCCAGTCTTGCATTTTCAACTATTTAGAAGATTGTAGGTACAAGAGAATGTTCAATAGTTCCTCTTGAAGGAACAGAGATAAAAAAGCAGGCCGAATGTGCTGGGACAAGACAGTGCAGGGCTTCCGCGGTCGCCATCTTGTATTCTTGCTGAGTCCATTTCCAGGTTTAACTAGAACCTCATCTCCCTGATAGAGAATACCATGGAAAACGACCTAACTTTATTCTGGGAACCACAGGTTGCGATCTCCCAGCTAACAGTCTTTGTTAAAACTGCTTGTTTGTGCAGACCATCACCATGTAGCTAACCATTTGTCTTAACTGCCAGTTTATGTGAAACTCCCTCCTCCTGGCAAACCGCTTAGCTTCTGTTATAATTGTTTGCTTTGAACTGCTTACTCTGAAAAGCTCACCTTGCAGTTGCTGAGCAAGATGCCTGGAAGAGGTCTCTGCTCCGAAAATCCCTGTGCTCTGGACACTCCTACACAGAAACACTCGGGTTTCTGCTGCAAAAAAGACTTTCAATTGGCTACACACTGTGACTCAATGGCCATCTTTGGTGAGCTCCTCTTAACTCAAGAGAAAAGGTTGGGGGCATTTAAAAGACCTCTCTGGACTTTCCACGGTGGAATACAACAGCCAGAGAGCTGGGAAAGGTGTGACAACCCTCTGAGCAATAGCTTCCTGTCCCTAATGTGATGGCTAACATTGTTTTAAATCTGTGCTTGATAGAACTATAAAAACAAAACCCCTCTAACTATAAGCCCCACTTGCCCAAGGACAGATAACTTCCTAGAATGCAGGGGGTTTGGGGGTGGTGGTAGTTGTTTAAGAACAAGCTCGGCTGTCCAACTGCACAGGATAGATGCGGGAATTTTATAGGCAGGAAGTACGTCAGCGTTATTCTTGGCTCTGATTGGTCAAAGTCAGGAAGTACAAAGTCTTGTAGGCTGTGACTTTATAAGCCCCTCCCTCATTCAGCACCATATTCTGAGCTTGAGTCTTGAGTCTGGATCTGCCCAGTATCCATGGTCCTGGCCATTATTTAATAAAGCTTGCTTCAAATTTGGCTCAAAAATTGTAGCAATGGTCTTGTTCTCGTCCCGTGAAGTTATTATTTTCTGGAGGCAGCAGACAGATAAGACCATCCACCCAATTTCTAAAGCTGGACCTTCACAGCCGAATGGCCATCTCAGAAGAAAGGCACCTTGAGAAGTTCCAAGGCTCTAAGGTGTGCTTTTGGCTTCAAGAACTATCAAAGTGAACTGCTGTGTGAGAAAGGCAGCAAGCATCTTCAGAGACCTCACCTGGTAAGTCATAATTTTCTGTGACATCTGGTTCTGGTGGGATGTCGATCTGGGATAAGGAGGGACTGATGAGACCCAATATACCCTTCCATCGAGGGCATAGAGGGACATCGCACCAGCGACATGGGGTTCATGCTTTGGTTTTGTCTCTTGTCTTTGGTTATCTCTTGTACTTTCTGTGTTCAGTGTTTATTGGTTTTGTTTTGTTTTATTTTTTGTTGTTGTTTTTGTTTGTTTTTAATATCTCTACCAGCAGCTACTAGTCCCTCTTTTCCTGTCTCTGAACTGTGGGTGCCCACGATTTGCTCTGCTGCTTCTCTGCCTTCTATATACATTCTGCCTTCTATATACATTCTGCCTTCTATATACATTCTGCCTTCTGTATACATTCTGCTTCCAACCAATTTTCCAGCAACAATCTAGTTTTTCATTGTCCAAGCAGGCTGCAGCAAACTGGCAGAACTGAGGAAATGGATTAATAATTTTAATTAAAACAAACTTTTTTTGCCAGACACGGTGGTTGGTGTACACCTTTAATCCCATCACTTGTTAGGCAGAGGCAGGCAGATCTCTGAGTTCAAGGCCAGCCTGGTCTACAGCGTGAGTCCCAGGATAGCCAAGGCTACACAGAGAAACTCTGTCCTGGGGGTTGGACTAAGCATTGGAGAAAACAGACTTATTAACCACAAGGACTTGTTCTCATCCAAGGATGTGAATGACAGACCCCAGGTCACAGGGAAGGTTGGAGTGGATGTTGTCTAACAACCTGGTGATCTTTTTGCTATTCTATGGAGCCAGCCTTCCTGACTCCCCCAAATCCTGGATATTAGGCCTTAATCCTGAGCTCTGTTGCTCAGTGAATAGAACCCATCCTTTTGGAAGAGATCCAGTGTCCAGCAATTAAAGAGATTGCATCGTCCAGCAGTTGGATCTGTATTACAAATCTGTTTCGCAGTCAACAGACTCATTCTTACGTAGAGGTCACACAGGCTTTACAACTTTGCTAAGGAGTTTCTATGTAGCTCTGCCCAAAGCTTTGTTGTGATGATTGTTCTTTTTCCAAACTTTTACTGTGTTTATATATGTAAGAAAAATAAACCCTGAGGTCAGACTCTGGAAGTTTTGACCCAGTGCCTGAAAAGGTAGTACTGATTCTCAAGTTTCATTCTTCACCTCTTGTGGTTCATTTCCCTGTCGGCCCATGAAGCGTAAGGCAGGGTGCAGCAGGGTGGGAGAGTCCCCTGCAAAAACAAGGAGTCTGTTCTTTGAAAAAATAAACAAGGTGGACAAACTTTTAGCCAAACTAACCAAAGAGTGAGAAGACCAAAATTAATAAAATTAGAGATGAAATGGGAGAGATCACGGCCCTATCAATGAAATTCAAGAAATCACTGGAACATACCTAGGCTATGTGTTATAAATCAGCCTGCCCTCAGGGACTCAGCACCAGCAGCTTACAACATCACCCACCATTGCCAGGCCCTGCACATTTCTACTGTCGCAAATTGCGTATTTTCCTTATGCAACATGCACTCGCTCTCTGTCCTCCATTCATTCTCTCTCTCTCTCTCTCTCTCTCTCTCTCTCTCTCTCTCTCTTTCATGTGCCCCATTCTGAGAAGACCTTTCACCCCCTCCTCCCCCAATACCTGCAATAAATCTCTCAAGTAAGCTCTATCGAATGGTGTGATCTATGCAATATGCCTTGGCCCAGACCTGCCAAGGTACCTTCGGCCGCTTAATACTAACACTATTTCTGACTCTCTACCCAAAGGCCCCAAGTCAACCAGTCCCAGACATTAGAACATAATAACCCCAGTCGTTATTTGGAATCAGCCTAGGTGTTTGTCAGGGAAATGTGGTATAAACATACAATGGAAGTTTAAAAAAAACATGTGATCATCATCATCACCATTGTCATCATTACTGTGTGTGCACACGTGTGTATAAGCATGCATGTGTGTGGTTGTGTGCACAAGTGTGTGTGTGAGTGTGTATGTCTGTGTGTATGTGTGTGTGAGTGTGTGTGAGTGTGTGAGAGAGAGAGAGAGGAGATGAGAGAGTGTGTGTGTGTGTGTGTGTGTGTGTGTGTGTGTGTGTGTGTGTGTAGGACAGAAGGCACCTCTATGAAGTTGATTCTCACTCTTCACCATGGGTTTCAGGGATCAAACACAGGTCGATAGGCCTGGATTGTAAGCACTTTTATCCATTGAGCTATCTCGCTCACCCTCACCATTGAATATTTTTCAGCTATAAAGAAAAACTAGAGACAATCATATGATATTAATTAAGGCAGATTGAGGAAAGCACACAAACATTGCATGTTTTCTCTCACTTGCACTTCATGGACTTCACACACAGAAACATAAAGCCACACATGTCTGCATGACACGGAAATAGAAGCGAAATTCTCGGGGGGGGGGGACAAAGAAAATTAAAAAGCAGGCAGGGAGGGGTGAGAAGAGGGGCAGGATATATCAAAGTCCACCGCACAGTCTGTATGGAAATGTCTTTACGTAGTCCAAGTACCATGTTCGATGGATACACACCAATGGAGAGAAAAAAAAATCATATATTTTAAAATTCTCAAAAAAAGACCCTTCTGCTTTTTAAATCACTGTCATTAGATGATTTATCTCTATGAACGTGTGGTTTTAAGATTACAAGAGGCCTTAGAAAGTAGCAACTCCACAGAAAAGATACTGCCCTCTGGAGTGCCATTAAATACTACCAACAGGGCATTCTAGAATCCTGAAACTCTACTCTTCTTCCTTCTTCTCCTGGCCACGGGAACACATCCTCGGATTGATAGTCAACCCCATGAGTCAACGGTCTGAGGAAAACCATGGATGTAATCAAACTCCTAGCTTTAGAGACAAAGACTGTCAAAGCTGGGGAAACCCATACTGTCACCACACCTGCTACTCCCCTTCCAAACTGTGGCCCAGGACCCCTCCACCTGCTTCCTTCAGGTTACCATACACAGTAGTCCCTGAAGCAAAACAGGACCTTCTGTGCTAGACTAGCAAGGTCTTGGGTTTTTTAAGACTCCACAGCAATTAACTTTCTACTAAATTATTGGAAAACAGGCATTTGCTTTCAGATGCCCAAGGTCATGGGGATGAGCCATAGCTCTCACTTCTACCAGAGATCAGGACAATTGGAAACAGAAGTAGATTCACCCCCACACCTGGTCAGGACCCCCTCCTCTCCTGTGGTGCACTGCTCTGGCCCGAAGCCCAAACAATGGCAGTTAAGAGCAGAAAGTGGCCATGCTGCTTTGTGGCTCTTCCACAAGAGGAGGAGGGTGAGGATCAGTCACAGTGTGGGCTTGGTACCATGACTGGTTCCAAAAGGACCTAAGTTGTTGATCACTGGAATAACTTAGAACACCCAACTTCCGAGCGTGTTCCTTACAGTGCTATATTATCTTGTAAATGCAGGGGACAAGGGAAAGAGAGAAATCCAAAACAGAGCAGCATCTTCTGTGGGAAGAATGTGTTCCTAATTCATCTCAAAAATAAAGAGAAACAAGATTTACCAAAGGATGTGTCTCCCCAGCCCTCCTCCGGACCAGGTTTGGAGGTGAGGTATTTCAAGAGATTGGACCCTCTAAAGCAGAGGTGGGTGGCAACCCTTTTGGGAGACTCAAATGATCCTTTCGCAGAAACATAGCTATTTACTTATATTACAATTCACGACAGTAGCAAAATTACAGTTAGGAAGGAACCACCAAAATAATTGGGTCAGCACATGGGGAACTGCATTCACAGCATGAGGAAGGTGGAGAGCCACTGCTCTAAAGGTTCACACATGGTAGACAAGAATTTTACCGCTGAACTATATTCCCAACCATACCCTCCTCCCCCCATTTTTTCTTTTTGTTCCAGAACATCCTCTCTTAAACAGAAAAGAGGGTAAGAGCGGGGAAGGTGTGTGTGTGTGTGTGTGTGTGTGTGTGTGTGTGTGTGTGTGTGTGTGTGTGTGTGATCAACAGGGCAAATACCTAGAACTTGTCCACTGCCAACAAGCCTTTGTCGATCTAAGGGCGACAGGGTAAGCCAAAAAACACACGGGTTAGGTAACTTCACATTTCTGGGTTACTATGGTTTCTGTATTGAGAGCCAAGTCATAAAGGAATTTGCATACTTCCCACTCTATGGGTGTGTTCCTGTGAGCGTCACACACTTACATGCGTGCTTAAAGGTGAGAAAGCAGGCATTTGCAGAGTTGAATGCCAAGCAGTGGCATAAAATAACAGCTCTTAAAAACTAACATATAGGTATGTTTTGCCTGCATCTACCTCCGTGCACCATGTAAGGGCCTAAAACGGCCATTATTAATCCCACCGCGCGGTTCAAAGCACCTAAGGGCCAAAGAATTAAAATGGAAATGAGAAAAAGAAAAAAAAAACCTGCTCAAGTTTTGATAGAGCTGTGACTCCTCTCTATCCAAAGCCTCCTCCTTTCTGAACATGATGTTTCTGACACTCTATGACGAATACTGTTCAAATAGCTGAACACAGGAAATGACTTATCTCAAAATACTTGTGTTTTTCTCTTCACTAAAGGTCATAAAAGTCATCCTTACTGAACTAGGAAAAAAAAATCAGTGGTATTCCATAGAAACGGCACAGTTGACTGCGATCCGCTCCTTAGAACCTCTGTCGGGGCTGAAGATGTGAGTCAGTGGCAGACACAGCCTTAGCGCACACAAACCCGGGGTTCGATCCCTAGAACGAACCAGACAAACACAGCACGAAGCCCAAAAGCCACTTATCCGGCAGGTGACATAAGAACCACTGAGCCACACAGCCCCAACTTAAAGCAGCCTCAAGTGGTTTGGTGTGTTGGGCTCTACATTTATTCCAGCCATTATTTGGTTCTTGGGTAAAATTTGCAGTCGCCATTTCTGGAGTCACGGCATCGTGCAGCCATCTTTAAAAAGAAACAAAAAAACATGAAGCCGTACTTGAAATGTAACAACCAATTTTACAGAGATAGCTGAGGACAAAGGAAGTCTCTGACCTAGAAAGAGAAACAAGACACTAACTAGCAAACCCTCAAAAGAGAAAAAGAAAAAGGTCTGGGCTTCAGGAATATTACAACGAGCAAGAAGCCTGCATTCCAGCTGGACACAGCTAAAGCTGTGAATTAATCTCAGGTATTAATTCCGTGGAGCTCTAAAAATCCCCAGAGGTGGGAGTCACACAATTATCCCTGTGCACATAAGAAAACGTTTATTGAGCTGTCATACTGATTTTATATTACTTACTGCGCTGGCTTCAAATAGCAAGGAATAAAAAATAAGATGAAGACATCAGTGGAGCTGCCTTTCCCATCCCCTCCCCAGAATCTATGCTGAGTATTGGAAGCCAATAAAGCAGGGTTTACGGTGTGAGCGGAGGGCACTCAACATAACAAGTGTATTAAAGCCAACAGCTCTGTGTCGGTCTGAATAGGAATGGTCCCCATAGACTCCTGTGTTTGAATGCCTATCCCTTGGGAGTGGCCCTGTTAGGAGGCATGGCCTTGTTGGAGTAGGCGTGACCTTGTTAGAGAAAGTGTGTCAATGCAGAGTTGGGCTTTGAGATCTTATATATGCTCAAGCTATGCCTAGTATAGTACACAGTCTCTCCACGATGCCTTCAGATCAAGATGTTGAACTCACAACATCTCCAGCACCATATCTGCCTGCAGGCCTCCATGCTTCCTACCATGATGATAATGGACTGAACCTTTGAAACTGTAAGCCAGCCCCAGTTAAATGTTTTCCTTCATAAGAGGTGCTTTGGTTATGGTGCCTCTTCACAGCAGTACAACCCTACGCCAAGCTCCTTCCTGGGAGCCCAAACAGAGCACCAACGGAAGGCGTGAGAAGGGAAACAGGAAGTCCTGACCTCACCCCACCTTCCAGGAGATTGATCACAACACAAGGCAGCAGGTGAGACATGCTAATTCTTCAGAAAAGACAGTGGAAGAAAAACTAACAGGAGGTCAGAGATGCTCGCCCGGAGAGCTCAGCTTCCTAAGTAGCCAGCATAGAGGCATCAGAGACGGAAAGGCGGAAAGTGATAAAAGAAAGGTGATTCAGTAGCTACCAATGGGAAGTAACAGGCAACTAGTGTAAAACCTGACAGACCAAGAAGTGCCAAATAGCTGTACCTTGTCGTCTTATTTAGGATTCCATTGCTGTGAAGAGACACCATGACCATGGCAACTCTCACAAAGGCAAACATTTAACCGAGTTACAGTTCAGAAGTTTAGTCCATCATCATCACGGTGGGAAGCATAGCAGTGTGCAGGTAGATGTGGTGCTGAAGGGTAAGCCAAGAAGAGAGACACTGGGCATGGCTTGAGCATTGGAAACTTCAAAGGCCACCACCAGGGACACACTTCCTCCAACAAGGCCACACCTCCTAATAGTGCCACTCTGTATGAGCCTTTGGGGTCATTTTCACTCAGACCATCACACTTGTCTTCCAAAGATCCCATATGATTTGCCTCACATTTCCCTTATTAAGTGTTTAGGTTCGTTTATAAAATAACAGATTCCATTGTGACATCATCATACCTTCCTCGCATTTGCCGCCTCCGTGCCTTTAGTCCTTTTGCAAGCACCCTCCCCCAACAAACACCCTGCCTCCTACTGTTGTTACACAAACACTTAGACATTAGTCCTGCGCATGAGGGAAAAGTATTCTGTTCTATCCCTGCTCCCGTCAAATATGGCTGTTATAAACCACACAGATTGCAGTTCTGATAAACAACACTGAAGTATACGTCTAAACCTTCTTCTTTTAGTGATTGACATTTTCGAAAACTAGTAAAAAATTGTTTTAAACTTCTACAAAATTAACAATGCTTCCTAAAAAACGATCATGATCTTTCAGCAGACAGAAGCATGTATAGGAAATGTGGTTGGTATGAATTTACCCTGCACATCACTGCACTAGGTATGCAAAATAAATGACTGCATGTGAATCCTAGTTTTCCAAAAATGCTGCGTATTTCCTTGATAGCTTCATGGTATGCTTTAGAAAGGAACATAATGTACCAAAGCTTTTATCCTGCCAAGCTCATCAGCTCCATTCAACTGAACATATATGAAGACAAAATACATCCATTGTACACAGTCTGCTTTCACACTCCTTGTGCAAGACAACAGTATCCTTTGTGACATCTCTAAAGTAGCCAAGTGGTGACCGTACATGAGTTATCACATATCTTGTACATATGCATATGGTATACATGTGTGTATGCGTATTCACATGTATGTGTACACTGTGAGGGTGAACATATATGTGTGCGTGTAGAGGCCTGAAGGTTAAGCATCTCCCTGAATCGTGTTATATTTTGTTTACTAAGGTAATATCTCTCGATGAACCCAGAGCTCACAGCCCTGGGATTCCTGCCCCTTACTCTGAGTGTTGGGATTGCAGGTGACCATAATGCCTGCCCAGCTTTTCCATAAGTTTCCACTGAGCCAGCAGTTTTCAACCTGTGGCCTGAGACCTCTTTGGAGTCACGTATCAGACAGCCTGTATAGAAGATATTTATACTACAATTCATAATAATAGCAAAGTTACAGTTATGAAGTAGCAACAAAGATAATTTTGTCACTATAAACATGGAGAACGGTGTTAAGTCAAAGCCTTAGGATAGTTGAGGACCACTGGGCCATCTCCGGCTCAAGTTAGCATATACTCAGACTGAAGTGCAGATAATCAGTGTTTATTACTCATAATGATCTATCACTAGAAACCAGTACCTCTGAGGTTCTTTTAAAAAGGCCCATGTTTCCACAGTCAATTGTTAGGATTTTATTTGGGTTGTCTGTCTATCGGTACACTACACTTAACACTTTGGAAACAGCCACTATAGAAAACTAACTCCTTCCTCCTTGGAAAGGGTGGCACAGAGAATGTATCAGAAACATTGTATTTAAATCAGCCTTATTCTTCCCAACCCCAAATTGAGAGCAAACTCTCTGTGTTAAGAGTCTAGTATCCAAAATGCATAAATACTTACAACTGAAAAGCAAAAAAGAAAAAAAAATGAAGTTGCAAAAGTAGTGAATAGATTCTTGTCAAAAAAAAAAAAATGCCCAAGAAACTCGGGAAAGCATCCAGCATCCAGTAAGCACTAGGAAAATACAAAATACAACCACAGTGGTACACTACTTCATACTGGCGAGACAGGGCAACAATTTTTTTTAATGGAAAAATAAGTGTTGGTGAGGATGTTGGGAAACTGGATCTATACATCACCAGTGGGGCCATGAAGTAACACAGCCACTGTGGAAATTCCTCAGTGGTTAAATACAGAGTTACCATGGGACCTAGCAATTATACTCTTAAGTACACACTCAAAAGGATGGAAAAAACAGTATTCTAGAGGGTAACAGTGTCTGAGTAGCCAAAAGGCGGAAGCAACCTCAACATTCATTAATAAGTGAATGGATACACAAAATAGGATCTTATGTACAAAATGACATACAACTTTTGAAACCCAGCTATGAGACTGTGTATATGCTGTAATATAGATGAGCCTGGTAAACGTTATGCCTGGTAAAAAGGACCAATCACAAAGGACTACACATTATATAATTCCATTTCTAAGAAAAGGGCCAACAGATAAAGGAAGACCAGTGGTTGCTTGCAGCTGGGGCAATGGGGTCCCATCACCACTGGGGTGATAAAAGCTAGGCACCCTTCCTTGTGGTGATAAAGATACTCATAAAGTAGTTGTGGTGACTACACATATCCGAAGAATACAGAAGATGGTTAGCTGAAGCTGAGAACTGTTAACGATTTTAGTGGGTGAAATTCTAAGACTCATGAATCATATCTCAGTAAGTGTCAAAACCTGAATCGGACATCATTTGGAACTGTCCTGAACGGTGACTGCATTTTGCTGATGTTTGCAAGTAAGAATTCCCAAATCATGTTACTCATTCTACCCTATCTCTAATAAACAAAATGGTCTACGTCACTGTTGGCTTAAAAATGAATTTCTATAAGACAAGAAATATGGGCAAGACAATGTTTATTCATGATTGCTGCATTAAAAAAAAAAGCCAAACAACTAATAATTCTAAAGGCTGTAATTTATCAAATGAGGTGCCCTTTCCCTGTCTATCACCAGATGCCATTGGTACAGCTGCAGGGAAAATGGTTTCCCCTCCTTAAGCACCCCTCTGTCAGGCAACAGATACTGTTTCTCTCCCGAATTTAAAAAGAAAAAGAAAAAAGTCTAGCTTCATTGTTTCTACTTTCTCCTCTACAGAACCAACTAGCGTCGTAAGCCTAGATAGATGTGAGGCAACGTGAAGAAAGACAGTATCTAGAGAATCCATATTTGTGTGTGTTTTGGAACAATTCAGACTGAGACTAGCCTACATTAAGAACAGTTTAGCCAGGCAGAATGCCTCCCACCATCCACGCTCTGTGTTTACAGAACAGGCTGCCACAGTTTGATGCCTTTTCCCGTCTTCCTTCTAATACAGTGCTTCTGTGTCCCCAACCCACCCTCTGAGATGAGTGTGCAGCTATAAACAAGAATCTCATTTTTCCATGTCAACAATTTCTATTGATAACCTCATATTTTATGCATTCGTTCCCAGTTGACTGTGTACAGCCCCAAGTATGGTATTTAAGCCATGTGCGATAGCAGAAGAGAAATAGAATTAGGTTTTGAAGGCTCAGAGAAACTGTTTCGGTAACAGATCGGGACCTCTATTTTCACATGTTCCTTTACATTTATTTTAAAAGTGAGGAACTTCAAAATTCAGTAAAATTAAATTACATCTTTTTTTTTTCCTGACTCTAAATTCCCAGGCTCGTATATAATCCATGTAGAAGTTGGCAATTCTGAGAAAAAGCATTATGTCTCCATTTAAAATGCTATAAATTAGAAATGGGAAGGGAAGCCTATCTACTGAAGATCAATCCAACAAATTTAGCTCTCATAAAGGCTAAATCACATCTCCAAGGCTTGATGATAAATCTTTAGCGTCTGCCAGTTATACAAGATCGGTAGTGAACCATCTGGCTTATTCTGTTTATATCAATCTAAATAATGTGTGTCCAAGTTTTTGATATTTCCACAGCTCAAACATAATGAGACTACTGCCAAGCAGACTGCATCACATCCTGATTCCGGGGCGGGGAGGGGGGAGAGTCATTTTTGTTTTCTATAGAAAAACCTAAGCTTAAATGCAGAAGTGGGGTGATCTGTGTGTGGTGGCACAGGCCTTTAATACCAGCATTCAGGAGGCAGAGGCAGGTGGAGCTCTGTGAGTTCAAGGCCAGCCTGGTCTACATAGTGAGTTCCAGGTCAGCCAAAGCTACAAAGTGAGCCCCCATCTCAAAAGAAGAGAAAAAGAAAGAAAGACTTTCAGGTTGCCAAAGCCACACAACGGTCAAAGGCATTTGCTGCACGACCCTGGAATCTGAGTTCATTCCTAAGAACCATATAAAGGCAGGACTGACTTACAGAGTTGTCCTCTGGTCTCCAGGGCACCTACATGTATGGACGCAGGCGTGCACACACATGTGTGTGCGCATACACACACCATACACTTTTTAAAAACCTTTTCGCTGAGTTAGAAGAATATGAGCTCTCGTCCTTAAGTAGTGCATTTGCTGTACTTTACCCCACTGTCTAATTCCCCTCCCCCAACTTCTTTCCTCTTTCAAATTTACTGCAGCAGAAAGTTCACTTTAGAAGAACAAGACTAGAGAACTTGCTGACCGGGAGAAGTCCAGACAGGAGCCTAGCATAATCACCTCCAGAGAGGCTCAGGTCCTATAACTCACAGAAGCATGATGAGACCCACAGCCAAGCCTTAGGTGGAGCTCGGGGAATCCTGCTGAAGAAGGGAAGGAAGGATTGTAGGAGGCAGAGGTGTGAAGGATACCACAAGAAAGCCCATCAACAAGCCTGGACTCATGGGGGCTCACTGAGACTGAGTGATGGTCAGGGAACCTTCATGGGTCTAACTGAGGACCTCTGCATATGCTATAGCTGTGTAGCTTGCTGTTTTTGTGGGACTCCTAACAGAGGGAGCAAGAGCTGTTTCTGAAACTTTTGCCCTTTCCTCCTACTGGGTTGTCTTACCCAGTCTTGATATGGGGGGAGGGGGTGCCTAGTCTTATTGCAACTTGATATCCCTAGGAGGCCTGCCCTCTTCCCAAGGGAATGGAGGAGGAATGGATGAGGAGAGGGGAAAGACTTGGAGGAGAGGAGGAAGGGGAAACTGCAGTCAGGATATAATACATGAGAGAATAAATTAATAAAAAAGGAGGAGGGGGAGAAGAGCAGTAGCAGCAGGACAACCACCAGCAGCAGCAGCAGCAGCAGCAGCAGCAGCAAAAACAACACCCTCTGTCTTCTTCCCAAAGCAGCTGGAAGAATCCTTTGACCCTGTTTCCTCATTGCACTGAAGGGAAAGCACCCTGTCTCCTGTCTCTTTCCTCCCCACACCCTGCTCTCTGGCTGCCCCACTTTGCCCACCCCCTCCATGCTTCTCATAATCTCAAGAAGTCTGAAGCCAGGTGAGACTGCAGCTGCCTCTCCCCTCCACTCTGAAACAATGGGCCGGAAGCGGCAGAGCAATTGGATTTGTATCACTTGAAATTAAAAATGAAACCACGGTTATGACCTTGAAACATCTTTATAAATCCGTTCCCCTCCCACCTCCCTTCCTCTCAGATAACCTCAATGGCTTCTGAAAGCAATGGTTTACTGCCGAACAAGAGGCTTTCAGGCCTCAGCCAGCCATGGTAAGATCACCTGAAGTCTTGCTAAGGTGAAGCTTGCCGTGCCCTGGCTGAGGCTCATTCAGGAGAGAATCTGAATATGTAACAAATTCCCAAGGGATGTTGATGTTGCAGGTCCATTGACCAACACTTAGAACCAGAAGCCTATGCACAGAACTGTTAGTGGAAAGACTGGAGAATTACAGATCCACTGTCCCTCACCTCTGGCTGCCATGCTGTCTGTGAGGGACCAGTTTTGATCCGAGGTGGTATGACAGCCATTAATGGTATCGCTGTATGAATGTGAGATGTTCCCAAAGGCTCATGTATTTGAACATCTCCAGCTGAGGATGCTTTGGGGGGAGGTTGTAGAAATCCTTGGCCATGGGGCCTAGCTGGCAAATCCAAGCCACGAGGGGCAGGCCTTTGAAGAATGATAGCCAGGCCTTACTTCTGGTTCCCTGAACACTTGATGAGCCTCCCCCACAACCAACTGAAACCGTGAACTGAAGATCAAGTCCCGCTCCCCTCAGTAGCTTGTGTCGAATACTTTGTTGCAGTCATAAGAAACATAAATAAATAGGAAGGTAAAGTCTGAACAGACCAGTTGCTTCAAGTGTTTGTTCCCTTCTCTGCAGGCCTCACAGGGAATTCAGAGTTAAAGAATCAAGAAAGGGAAAGCAAAATTGTACGTACAGACCTGAAGATCATTGAGCCAGTCAGCTGGTGAGAATCCCCAGCTCCTGTCCCCATATTTGTATTTTCTCCCTTGATCCGCCCAGGGTGCCTTTCACTGGGCACTGGAATCAGACGGCTATGGAGGTAGCACCTGCTTTACTCTCTACCCACCCATCTCAAGCAGCTTCAGTGCCAAGTCTTATTTTAGCTCACAATTTTGGAGTTACTGATCCATGACTGACTGATGCCCATTGCGTTGGGCCTGTGGTGACCTAGTATATCATGCAGGGAGCGTACAATGAAGGAGATTTTTCCACATCCTGCTCGGACACTGAAAGAGGAAGAGACAACCCTCTTGGAGGGCACACCACTCCCCAGTGACCTGGCCTAAAACATTCCCATTAGGTTCCCACTCTTAACGTCTCCACTACCTTTCAATAGCACGTTAACCTGAGCAATGGCGGCCAAGTAACTCTCAAACAGGAAACGTAATGATGACCCAAATATCCAAAAGTATCTTCTGCAAAGAACGTGTTTAATATATTATCTTGATCTAGAAATACTGAACATTTTTACATTTGAGGAAAAAAAATAGGATTTTTAACTCACAATCTATCCTGTGTGGTTATGCTCTAAAATACAAAATGTAAAGAAGAATGGTTGGCCAGCAAGTCTAAAAATAGCTTGCTTGGGCTGATATAGTTAAGAACATACTTTATTAGGTCTCACCTAATAAAGCAGAGAATGAACAGGTGACTACCATACACACCAAACTTTCCTGATGCTACCTTTCAAACGCCCTGGCTCCTCACCCAGGCCTGGGTTTCCTTTTTCACACAAAGGGTATCAGAACCGCAAAACTGTAAGAGCTGGGTTCAGGTTTGAGGGAAAAAAGGTTCAAACCCTAATTACACCGAGAAGAGTCAAAGCTGTTAAGTTTGAGCAACCGTGCTCAAAGCAAAGCACTCCTGGGAAAACATGGGGCCTTCCAGCCCCATACAACATAGGAGGAAGCTCTGGACCCTGGACCGCCACACTTAACTTAAAAGAGCTTTTGGTGGTGGGTGGTGCACAACAGATTCTATGGAAGAGTAGCCCTGAGCTTCAGTGCTTCCCAACAGGAGTGGACACCAGTTCCTGATAGTGAAGATGAAGTGACCAAGAGCACGAGCGGGCGTCTGAAAGCAGGAAGGAAGTTTCAAGATTCCAAAACGTAGAACAGAGAATGAAGAGGTTACTCTCACCAATAAAAAGGGCTATTAACCTAAAACCATAAAGCGGGATGCTGAGAATTACGCTTCAGGAATCTGACCAAGGCAATATTTTCTCTTTAATCTTCCACAGAGGTTCCTGTGAAATCACAGTGCCCCCAATGTTTTTCCTGAAATGAAATTTTAACTTTAAAAAAAAAAATCCCAGCTTCTGTCCGAGGAAGCAATACTATTTTATCAGTTTACACCACTCCCAAACACTTTATTGGTGTGGTTTTTGTGGCTTTCTTGGTTCTTTTCCTTCCAAACAGGCCTGCTGTTACTAGACGTGTGGCTTCTGTGAGGAAAGGGACCTTTGAGGTAACTGTGAGTCGCCAGTTTGGCCCATTCTTGTCCCAGCACTTTGATGGAGTCTCCACCTGAACTGACTCTGGGCCTGCAGACGGCCATTGTAGCTTCTTCCACTCAGATTTACCACCTAAGAGACAACCTCTGCACGACCTCTTCTGGCCACAGAAGTCAAGGTATTTACATCCTCCCTTAGCCAAGGCATATGAGCCAGCATCATCCCAGGGACCTGGGCGAGTGCAGGCCAAACCTTGGCACTCAGAATCATGGATGAGAGAGCAGGGAGGTCACACCTCACTGAAATCTGTTTTCTTGGGTTCCAACCTCTTCCTTATTCAGCCACGAACCAAGAAGAAAAAAAGTTGACCTGAGACACATACATGGTGGAAGTCCGACAGGTCACAGAAGGCGACACAGCTGACTGGCACCTAAGGACAGCACCAATTTCTCCCGCACTCTCGCTGCAGTCCGCGGGGTGCGTGCAGGTGCTGCCAAGGAACAAACCAACCTAAGGATGGAATCACCTGGGCCAACTCACAAAAGGGGAACCCACCGGATGGAATAGCTAAAAGTGACTGGGAAACGGGGCTAAACCAACCCACACAACTCAGAAAGCCAGACGGGACAGGATAGTAAGTCTTTAACCACATCACAGAGACTGTCCACGCACCGCCAGGCCAGTGTACGCAAAACACTCATAAACATGCTCCTGTCTACTCTGCCCCAGTTGGAATGGCGATATGGGGACAGGTACGAGACGTCAGGACTTGGGACACCTGCCCGGCGCCCCGCGGCGCCTGCGGACTGCCTGGAGTGCAGTCGGGAGCAGGCGCTCCCAGCTGCCGCACGCAGGGATGGATGCTCGTTGGCATCCCACCTGGGGAGTCTCAGGGACCGTGGTGGCCGTGACAGCTTTAGAGATTTCCCCACTTATCATCCTTTCCCCGGGTGCCCAACTTTGCGGGGTCCGGCGCAGTCCTTTCTTACCCAAATACTGCCGCAGGTCGAGCAGAAAACGAGGGGGTCCCCCGCTGAGCTGGTAGAAAAGGGAGCCCAGGCAGAAGACCAGCAGCGTAGCCATGCAGAAACCGTAGTCCCGGAGGGAGAAGCGCAGGAAAGGCAGCAGCGGGATCCGGCGCTTGCAGCTGCCCAGGCACGGAGGGGCGCCCCCCACAGGGGCCCCATGGGGCCAGGGATCCGCGCCGCCGCCGGGATGCTGCTGCTGCTTCTTCTTCATCGCCCGCTCCGCCGCCTCGCACAGCCCGCCCGGGCCAGGAAGAGGTCACCCATCCGCCGCCAGCCGGAGCGCCTGGCCGGCCGTCTGCACATGGAGAGGGACGCACTGTGGGCAGCCGAGTGGGGGCGGGGAGGGGCCGAAGTTGCCGGGCTCAGGGTACTCTGCTCATCTTGGTCCCCACCGCTCGCTGCGGCCCCAAAGGGCCCAAGATGTTCCGGGCCCCGCCGTAGAGGGTAGCGATTGCAACCCACGCCCGTCGCGCGTCCCACTAGCAGCCCCGTGTCCCGTGGCAGCCCTGCGCCCCAAGTCCCGCCGCGCCCCGGGCTCGCTCCCGGCTCGCCTCCAGCGCCAGCGTGGACCCCCCGGGCTTTGTGTGGGTCGCGGGCGGCGTGTTTGGTCCCGGCTCAGGCTCGGCTAGCTCAAGGCAGGGAGGATCAGGAGGCGGACACCACCCTCTCGCTCCACCTCCTTGACAGGGGCTTCCCTTCCCTTCCCTCCTCGCCTCTCCTCCCCTCCTCTTTCTCTCCGGCTCAAGGCCGCCGGCTCTCCTCCCTCCCCACACTCCCCTCCCTCTCCACCCCGGGTCTCGACGCTGGACTCGGTGTCACGTTACGGCTTCTGCTGGGGCGGGCAGGGAGGGAGGAGGGGGCCGAGGATCAGCAACAAGGAAGAAAGTTTCTGGGTGTGTGGTTTGTCGTCTCCCCCACCCCCGCCTCCCCCTCCATTCTCTACAATCTGGTCTCGGTTCCTGCGCTACCAGCGACCTCTTGGGGCCCCGCTGACTTCGCTCTCGTAAACAGTCGCCGAGTTGGAGGATTTGACTACGTTTGTCTTTTCATTTTGAGAACTTGATTCTCTTTCTATATCCCAAGCGACCCATCTACCAAAGGCCGATACAGTGTGCTGGGATATGGGTTCAAGACCTAGCCCGGACGGTAAAAAGGCAATAGGTAGGTTTTTTAATGAAACACGCCGGTCAGGGCCAGGCGGGTAGCGCCTGCACGCCCCTGGCTGAGAATCAGAGGGCGCTTTTTTCTTGCCCTCCCTGGTCCTACAAGCACTCCACTGGAAACAGGGGTACTAAGCTGACTCCAGGAAGTCCTTATAGCAGATAGAAAAAGTGGATGCTCTGTGCACTCAGGTACCTGTTTCGCTATCTCTCTTCCCACCGCTAGGAAGTTTCTAGAACTTGAGCTTCTCAGACACCTATGGAGAAAGGGACTGGTGATACTTGACAGTGCTGCTCTATCAGGCACACTTAACCTTTTTTTGTTTTGTTTTTTACTAATCACCAGCTACAGAAGTAATATGGCCGGAGAGTTACATTGTGTTTCCAGTGTCCCAGATAGTTTTTCTGTGACTTTAATAAACACCATTGGCCCAAAATAACATGGAGAAGAAAAGGATTTGTTTGGCTAACCAGTTACAGTCCATTATGGAAGGAAGCCGAGGCAGGAGGAACCTAGAAGCAGGAACTGGAGCAGAAACTATGGAGTAATGCGCTTACCCGCGGCTTCCAGGTTCACCTTTCTGCTGTCTTTCTTACACATCCCAGGCCCACCTGCTTAGGAATAGTTCAGCCATCTGTGGCCTGGCCTTCCTACATCAACTAGCAATCACGAAAATGCTCCCCGGATATAAGCAAAGACCAATCTGTTGGAGACAGTTCCTCAATAAGGTTTTTCTTTTCCAGCTGCGCTTTAAGTCGGCAACAAACGTGACATTTAGTGACATAAGAAGGTAGAACGGTGAACAAGACAGATATATTAATCACTGCAAGGTGGCACTGGCCAGATTTCTTCCTGGTTTCCCTGCAATTAGAAAAGAAGACCATTTAGCTCCGGCCACATGATTCTGCTACCTCTCATCTCTGATCCCCAACTCATTCTAAATATTCCAGTAATCAGGAGATGGGGGACGGGTCGGTTAAGAGCCTCGTAACTCCAGGACTGTCTTCCTGAAAACTTTTAAAACCTTGTCCCTCCAGAGATTATTCCACAGAAAATTGAGGAATGGGACGCTGAGAGTAAGAATTCAAACTGAAGGGCAGAACGCAAGCTGGTTAGTTTTAAATGTCACAGTCACAACCTAGAATCGCAGGAAAGAACCTCAATTAAAGAATTGCCTAGGGCTGCAGAGATGGCTCAGCGGTTAAGAGCACTGACTGCTTCCAGAGGTCCTGAGTTCAAATCCCAGCAACCACATGGTGGCTCACAACCATCTGCAATGGGATCTGATGCCCTCTTCTGGTGTGTCTGAAGACAGCAACAGTGTATGCATATACATTAAATAAACAAACAAAACTTTAAAAAAAAAAAAAAAGAATTGCCTAGACTGGATTCGTTGTCTGTTATAATGTCGGAGGGTCCGGCCCACTGTGGGGGAACCACACTGTTCCCTGGGAAGATGATTCTGAACTGTATAAAGGAGCTCGTGAAGCATGAGCCCGCAAACAACATTCTGTTTTCCACGGGTCCTTGCCACACTTCTTTGGCTGTGAAGTGAGGCCGCTGGTCTTACGGAATAGCAAACAGGCCTGCCTTCCAGTTCCTGTCTCGAGTTCCTTCAGTGAGGAAATGTGATTTGAAATTGTAAGCCAGATAACCCCTCTCTCCCTAAGGTTGCTTGTGGTCAAGTTATTTCTCAGAACAACGGGAACTCCAGCTGAACAGATGTGGCTTACCCACGACCTAAATTAGGAACTTCCGTTCACAAGCTAGGACATAAGGGAAGACAACGTGAACCACAAGCCAGAGAGTTATGAGGTGGGCAGCACCACACACGGCTACACTCTCAAAGAGTCGCTACTGCATGGGAACAAACTGTCCCTATCCTGAATTCTCCTGGCCACTTTCTAAGGTCTAGGTATGCTGTTTGGGATGCCAAGGAGCAAAGAGCCCTTTGTTTGTCACGAGAACTCCTAAGTGGGGTGCTAATGGCCTGCTTCACATTTACTCCATGAAAGGGAGATTTATCTGGATTAATGCGTACACTTTAGAGATGTGACTGTCCCTTAGAGAATTACGTCCATCAGTCATTGCTCATTAGTGTGAATTACTTCCCTCAGTACAACGAGCGGCCCAGAATAGACTCCCAATTAATAATTGCCGAGTTGATAAAGACAGGCCAAGGGATGGGAGTTGCCAGGCAATCTTCCTAATGTTTTAGAGACCTCCTCTGACCATCTGGTCCTGAGGCAGAGCCTGCGGTCTGAGCAACCATTGCATGAAAGAACGTGCGTTGAGGCCCTCTGGGTTTGTGATCCCACCCCTGGTTTCTGGAGCCAGCTGTCAACATTCCGTGGTGGGGAAAGGCCCACTTGCTCTAGGCAATCTGATTGGGAAGGAGACACATTGGAGAAAATAAGTGAATGTAGAAATTTAAAAAAGAAAAAAAAAACCAGCAGTGGAGGTGGAGTCCAGCAATGTAGCTTAGTGGTCGAGCCCTTGTTCTCATTCACACAATGCCATGGGTTCCATTTTCAGTATGAAAAGGGTAAAGCCTGAGGACCTAAGTTCAAGCCCCAGAACCCACATAATAGAAGACGGACATGGCAGCATGTATTGGTAATCCCGTTCTGGGGAGGTGGAGACAGGTGGATCTCTGGGGCTTGCTGGTAGCCAGCTCAGCCTACATGTGAGTTTTGACCCTGCCTCAAAAGACAAGACAAAGCAAAAACCTAAAGAGAAAGGAGAAAGAAAGAAACTAAGAAAGAAAGAAAGAAAGAAAGAAAGAAGGATAGAAAGAAAGAGAAAGAGAAAGAGAAAGAGAGAGGAAGAGAAAGAGAAAGAGAAAGAGAAAGAGAAAGAGAAAAGGAAATGTTGGAAGGAAGGATGTGGGGCAGCAGGCTGTGAAAGATACCCTGATTCCTGGTCAAATCTCCAGAAGACCCTAAGGGATGGCAGGGGCATTCCCAGTCTCCCAGGAGATCAGGCCCCTCTCACATAGCTACAGCCCCCACAGCCCCCTGTAGAGAGGTTTGAGATAGATCAGTCACTTAGGGCAATGCACCAAGCCCCTGCTCCACAGGTTACATAGGCTCAAGACAGATCAGCCATGGAGAAGCAGGGTCATGCCCCCAAATATGTGGATGAGGTATTCCTAGCTCACAGGAAATACCTGCTGTCAGATGCTGACCCATCCAGAAACTATATTTAAGAATCTTATTCAGAAGGATTAAAGGTGTGCAGGAATTATTCCATCATCTGAGAGCTTCTGTCATAAGAGCTATAACACCACCACTTGGGGGAAGAGATCTGCTCTCCCAAAGGCACTGCCAGAAGCTCCCCTGAACCCTTCGCCAGCTAGTCAGTCTCCTGTTGGCTCCGCCCAGCTAAAACCTAAGCGGCAATGGAGGCAGCAGTAGAGGTGGCAAAAGCAGGTCCCTCCTCTCTGCCTGAGTTCTCTCCCCTTCACCTGAACCCTCCCACCTCGTTGTACCAGAGATCTCTGTGGAAAGCCTCCAGTGGAAGCCCAACAGAAGGAAGGAAAGAAGGAAGGAAGGAAGATGCACAATGATTAAACAGGACAGAAGTTATCTTCTGATCTCCAAACTTATGGATACACACATAATCACACATCTGTACACACATAAGCACACACACACACACACACACACACACACACACACACACAATAGCAAAGGTATGAAGAACAAGCGATGACAGGAATTGTGCACTGAACAAAACAGATCTGATCTTTTAAAGTATCATTGGCCTAGGCATCTTTTAAAAACTTACAGAAAAGAAAGATGAGCAATAAAGAAGTCTCATATGGGGGGGGGGGAAATGGTTTGTATTTTTATCCAAGAGAAACGGACCTGTCTCAATAAAACTTTCTTCTTCAAAGTCCCTTAAGTGATTTTTCTAAAAAAATTCAAAGGTTTATTTTAGTAAAGGGTACCTTTATTTTATTAATATTCTCATAATTTAATATACTATGATTGCTAGTCTTGATTGTCAACTAGAGGGGATTTAGGTTGGTTGTCTAGGAAGCAACCCTTTGAGTGTGTGTGTGTGTGGAGAGACATTTAAGAGAAGCGGAAAGATCCACCCTAAACATGGGCTGGGCCATCTCACCAGTTGGAGTCCTGGACTGAATATAAAGGAGAAATGGAGTCCAACACCAGCATTCATCTCTCTCTGCTTTCCTGACTGCGGATGCGATGTAACCAGCCAGCTACCTTAAGTTCCCACTGCCATGCTTCCCCCACCATACAGGACTGTGTCAAAGTCTGAGCCAACATAAAGCCATCCTTCCTGAGTTAGTCTTGTTAAGTGTGTTTTACAGCAATGAGCCTATATATTCCCCAACAATACTATCCTAGGCTTCTCCACTCCTTCCCTCTCCACTGGCTTCTCCTGTTTCCCACCTTAGTTGCTCATTCCTGTCCTTGGGCCACATTAGACCTCTTCCACCAGATGACAAACTGTGTCTCCAAAGTCTTTCAACCACAGCATCCCACATAGCATTCCTCCTGGCTTTACTCCAGAGATTTCTCGGCTTTCTCAAGAACCCTCAACATATTGTCCTTTACTCACCAGAATCTCTCCTTCCTTCTCCTCCTGGCTTGAATCCAGATCAAGGATCCTGACCCCTTCTGACCTATGCTTTCCCTTTCAGAGTCCATGCTACAGTACTTGCAGAGGAAACTAGACTCAGTTAAACACAACGCTACACCTGAATTGGATTGCAGAAAAGCATAGAGCTGCTTCCTGGTTTCTTTTTAAACTTCCGCATGCAATGAATGAATGAAATGGATGGATGGATGGATGGATGGATGGATGGATGGATGGTGAGTGAATGGTGAGTGAATGAGGATGGAATGTGAAATGAGTGAAATGAATCCCTCACTGGCTCCCTGCAACTAGAACTTCAGCAAGTCTTGAGATTATGGTGGGTGTGAACCCATGGCACTTTGCTGGGTGTTACCGACACACTCCTGCTAGGAATGAGGGAGTTGGCTCTTGGCCAGGCTCCCTGAGCTCTGTCTCTGGATGACCATGGCGTCGTGCTCAGACCCCTTTCTAAAGTTTCTCTGAAAATAGAACAGCTTCAGGAAAGTCTTGGTCAAAAAAATGCCCCAATGGAAAGTGGCAGATCATAAGACAGACTGGGGAAATAGGGCTTGAGACAAGGTGCTGAAGTCATTGGGACACTATCCTTGGTAAACATTGGCCTCACAGAATGAATTAGCTCCTGTGAGTTGTACAAGAATGAATCTGGGCCCCGATTCTCTCTGTCTTCCTTTCTCTTCATGGAATCTCTCCTAGCTTGATACCTGATGAGGTCCAGTCAAGAAGGGACTGAACCAATGGAACAACCTCATCTTAGTAAACTAAATTTATACCTTTTCTTTGTATCCAACCTTGGATACAAAGTTCTTGGATATATAGTTCTTTCCAGTAAACAAACTAATTCAAAAAGAATTTATCGGAATTCTTGATTCTATTTTATTCAAATGAACGCTGCAGAGAAAACAATATTCACACCAGCTAGATAGGCATGAGTTAGAGATTTTTGGGAATAAACCACATGCTCAAAGAACTATTAAGTGTTGACATGATTTCCTATCCTGGCATCCATGCTGCAAGTCTAGTTGTTACAATGTAATGTTGACTTCCTGTCTCTAAGCGTCCTAGAGCGGACACTTTCTTCTAGAGTGAATTTTAACTAAAATTCTTGGTTGCATTTGTCTAAAAGCCTAATGAATTATCTAAAAGATCGATTCATTTGTAAATTTATTTTTAAAAACATAAAACTGTTACCACCCTACAGGCAGTGGGACCTGGGAGAATGGAATCAATAAGTGAGGCAGACTAAAGTCTCATTCAGTAGCCAACTTTACTTAGAGCATCAGACAATTTATGCTCTGAGGGTTGAAGTCGTTCACCTGAGTAAAAGTTCTCATGAGTTCAAGCTGTATTCAATTACAAGGATAAGGTTGTGTCGAGCAAATCACATTTTTCTAAAAAGGCACATAAAGCATGATTTAAACATTTAATTGAACAACAGCAGCAAGCAATAATATATAATCTGAAATAAATTCACTCCTGTCTGCTACACCTGGGAGGAACATGAAAACGTATTCCAAGAACAGTTCTGAGTTTTGAAGAAACAGAGGTCACAAGACTCTTGTTTCCTTAGATATTCTCGCAAGTATTCATAATTCTCAAATGACTCCATTCTTGGACTATGTTCCAGCAAGAAAACCTTAACGACACATCTAAAGGCTAAATGTCTTACCTTAATTCGTAAGTATTAGATCATTTTATGGTATTAAATTGTTGTTTGGTCCAAATTTTTACATGTCTGGGCAATAAAAGTCTTCCACTAGTTTTCCAGTTCATCTAGCTCTGGTTTGCTAGCATTTCCGGAGGTCTTAACCTGAGTTATCAGGCTTATCTCTTACTGATAAAAGTTCTTTATTAGACTTAACCTGTCAATATAAAATCAGTTTACTCCTTTAAGTCACATAGCACATAAATAATTAGTACTGGAAAGTGGCTGGGACTCTTGAGCAGAAATGTGTGAGACAGGCTGTGCGGCCTCACAAGTTCTCCAGGAAGACTAAATTGCCATATGAAACTTGACGGTAACCCAAGGTAACAGACATTTAAATACTACACCTTGTTTGTGGCAATGCTGTAAATACTTGAGTCGTTCCTATTGTTAAAGACACCCAGTATTCGGCCTGTTTAAAAAAGGAATAATCTGGTGGATGGAAATAGTACTTAGATAGGAGAATACTTATTAGTTGGTAAGGTAGACGTGGTGCTTGTCTATAATTTGTGAGAACAGAGACCAGAGGACCAGGACCTCAAGACCATCCTCAGCAACCAAGACAGGGAGTTGGAGGCCAGCCTGGGTGTCTTAGTTACTTTTCTATTTGTGATAAAACATAATGACCAAGGCAGCTTATGGAAGACAGGGTTTTGGGGGGCGGGGCTTGCAATTTCCGACCATCATGGTGAGGAACACAGCAACAGACCGGCAATCATGTCGCTGGAGTAGTAGCCGAGAGCTTACATTGATCCACAAGCGTGAGGCAGAGAGAACTAACTGGGAATGACTTGAGCTTTTGAAGCTTGCAGTGACCCTCCTCCTCTGACAAGGTCATACCTTCGACTTCTTCCCAGTTCCACCAACAACAAAATATCCAAAATACATGAGCCCCTGGGACAATTCGCACTCAAACCATCCTAGCAGGAGACTTGAGACTCTGTCTTAGATGGGATTCAGTATGTGTGATCTAGGCTGGTCCTCGGTCCCTTGGACCACAGTGTGATCCTCCTGCCTCAGTCTCCTGAACATTCAAAACCATTTGTGGGCCATCTTGCCCAGCTCAGTGGTGAGTAACAGAAAGAAAGCAATGGGAATGGCAGCTGTTTAGGCCAGGAGTGGTGCGGCTCTGACATTGTGGTGGAACTCTCCTTGTGTGGCCATTACTTTGACTTCATTGGCGCAAAGAGCACAGGGACAAAGGAAAAAATAAAAAAACTCAAGAATCAGAACCTCATGGGAGGTCTCCAAAGACCATTGCTAGGAACTCATCCGAGTCATTTTTTCTCTTTACACGCATCTCACATAAAGTGTTGGCCTGTCCGGAAATGTGCCTGGTGCTTTTCATGCAGCTGGGTACAGAAATGAATTCCAATATATTCATTTATCACAAAGATGTTTTGGCCTTTATTGGACTGGTGGTTTGATCGACTCGGGTGCCTTGCCTAAACAGCATGAAAATAAAGGAATTTTGGATGCAGCTTTTAGAACATTAATCTAAATGGGCGCTGTTCCTTTCCAATGGTGGGTTTGTTCTAACACCAAGGCCTCTGCTTAAAATACAAAGCTTTTTTTTTTTTTTTTCCCTGAAACTGTTACACTCCAGACTCCGCTCCCTCCCATGAGGAGAGGATTAGAAAGCCAGGAATTCATCTAGCTCAGCTCCTTCCAGTTGGGGAAGAAAAGATAAAGCTGCCTCACTTACTCCTGTTGGGATCCCTGTTCAGTCAGATTCAAATGCAAGCTCCTTACAGGAGTATCCCCTATTCCCACCCAAGGTAGTTTCTTCCGGGCGAAGGGCTCAGTACCTCACCAAGACAGAAGAGGGCGCTGTGTGGCTCGCCAACACCGACTCAGATCGGAGGTCTGCATCAAAGTCCACTGCAGGGAAGCTGCTTTACTCTGATTTTCACTGCCTTGCCTTCTGGACCAATCAGGTCAAAATCACCAAAGTCAACATGAAGTGACCACCGAATCTGGATAAGCCATCGTCACCTTGAAGGTTAGGTACTTCTGGGTTTTGGGGGTATCAACTTGCCCAGGGGGGACGGAAAGACCAATTCTTGTCTTTCCTGCTTAGATTCCCTCCTTAGCCACCTCTAACCTCTGGCCCGTTGGAACTAGGGCAGTTCAGCAATTCTTCCAGCATCTTATGAGTCTCCCATCGTTTGTAAATGCAAACAAACCCGGTTGTGGTAGCAGTGTTCCTGTCTTATTTTTAGCTGTTAAAGTAAAAATGCCACACATCATCAGGTCACTGGAAGTCAACCATTCGTTTTCCCCACCTGTGCATCGAGGAAGTCCAAGAGGAAGCCCCCGCAGATCCGTCACCTACTGAAGACAACCCTGGCTTCTGTCCCGACTCCACGGAAAAGGGAGAGACTCCAGTCTTTCTCACAAGTGCAGGAACCCCGTTTCTGAGGGCCCAAACCTTATAACTTATTCATCTTTCAAAGGCCTCATTCCACATTTTATCACACGACTGTGCTCCCAACATGTGAGTGGGGGCGGGGGCAGAAATAGCCATGGCAGCTTACAAACAAATATCACACTCAATTTTTTTCTTTTTTTCTTTCTTCCACCTCAGTCTCTGCAAACCAGAAGTGTTTTTCCTATCAGTATTAACAAAAGAATGACAGAAAAAACAAAACAAAACAAAACAAAAACAACCGAATAAAACAAACACCAGGAAAAGGCACTCAAGGGAATTGTTCAAACACTGTAACAAACATTCATTTTATTGTGGGCCTGTGGCTTTTTTTGTTTCTTCAATTCTTTCAGTTTTGGCAGCTCCTTGAATGAAATGTACCTTCACACTCTGAAGACTAATTTGACTCTTTAGAGAAAGCTAGAACATGATGATGGGGTAGGCAAGCTATTTGATCAGTAGACAAAGGCTTTGGAAGAACAGAGGGAAAAGATATAAGAAAAGAGAGGGCCAGCTCTCCTGCTAACTAATCCAGCCTGGGGAATGACACTCCCAAGAGAAAGACACCATTCCTTCCTAGCAGAAGGTTTTAGAAGCCCACCCCCCAACACCAGCACTATAGTAAGCAAATAGTGACCCAAACGTGGAGAGGACAGACCACACCCAAACCATAGTAGGACGCTCCTTGGGAAGTAGTTTTGGGTTGCAGTGTACAAACGCAGTCTAGAAAGAGTCTCGGGTTTTCAGTTTCTGTTGCCGTACCCCCACTCCCACCCCCAAACAATTTCTTGAAACTGTTGTATGCCCAGGGGACATGTAAACACTTTACCTCAGACTAGGGATGCTGCTCAGTGAACGAACACTTCCCTGGAATGCCCAAGATTTTTGAGGGATGCTGCTTGAAGTTTTGTTCACCTCAAGCTATGATAAAATTAAGAAAAGCAGCTTAGTGGGGGAAAGGGCTTATCTTACAGTCCATGACATGAAGGGGAGGCAGTAGGAGTCTAAAGTGTCTGCTCACATCGCATCCACAACCAGGAAGCAGAGAGAAATATTTGCATGCTGGTATTAACTCCATGTTAGAAGATCCAGATCACGCGCCCAGAGAATGAGCCGGCCCACAAGTAAGATGAGGGCCCTTCTCCCAGGTGATTTTAGAGTCTGTCAAGTTGACAAAAATCATCTCAAAGCCCTCAGTTCAGTCCATAGTACCACTACAAAGAAAGGAGGTGGGCAGGAGGGAGGATGGGAGGGAGAGGAGAGACAGGAGGAAGGGAAGAGAGGGAGGAAGGGAGGGGAGGGAGGGAGGAGGGGGAGGGAGGGGAGGAGGGAGGAGAGAGGGAGAGAGAGAGAGAGAGAGAGAGAGAGGGAGAGAGAGAGAGAGAGAAAACTTAGACAGCTCAGGGAACTAAGTTCATGTCATGCAAGCATGAGGGTCTGAGTTTATATCCCCCAAACAAAGCTAGATGTAACATCCCAGCATTCCTATAAGGACAGAGAAGGAGACACAGAGGAGACTCCTCAGAACTTCACAGGCCAGCCAGCCTGGCACTCTCAGAGATCAACGAGGTGGAAGGGGAGGACAAACAATGAACGTGGTCTTCTGGCCCCCGTATGCTCGCTTAGGTACACATGAATACACATTTATACATACCTTGTCCACACGCACACAACCCAGATTTTAAAAAAGAAACGGCCACAGTCACATGTCACATTTGCTCTCTGAAACTAGTTGGTGTGATGTTATCAACCACTTAAAAGGCTTTGCAGGAAACTGTCTCAGTGTTGTTTCTATTTTCGGCAGAATAAAACAGACCCTGCTATAAACCACTTCAAAGCAGTTTCTTAGCCAAATAGTTACCAGTTGTGTTCAAGTTATTTCCATCTTAGCGTCTTAGCAGGCCTCGTACCTACAGAGTTGCCTCCATTCCTCATGCCAACGACTTTGCTGATTTGGAACATGAAGTGAGCTCTCTTCCCGCTGCAGAGGACACCCCTGGTGTTAACACATGCAGGCTGGAATCAGTAGAGGACAGTTTCTGTCCTCTCTCCTTCCTTCCTAACAGCGTCATTAGTCCTTGGTCAATGGGCATGTCACATACCGCCCTGTCCTCTTAGAGAAAAAATATTGCTCGTGCTTTGTAAAGTACTTAGACTTTTTGAAGAACGGCCAAATACTGAACTGTGAAGATGAGAGAAAAGTCTTAGTCAAGATCCTCAAGGTCAACCTAATAGAAAATTTAGAGAGAGATTACAGCTTGAAATACAATCTTTTTTGCTCTGCAAATCACAAGCCTTTTGGGCCTAAAGCCAATTTTTCTTCTTCTTCTTCTTCTTCTTCTTCTTCTTCTTCTTCTTCTTCTTCTTCTTTCTTCTTTCTTCTTTCTTCTTTCTTCTTCCTCCTCCTCTTCCTCCTTTCCTCTTCCTCCTTCTTCTTCCTCCTCCTCTTCCTCCTCCTCCTCTTCCTCCTCTTCCTCCTCCTCTCCTCCTCCTCTTCCTCCTCCTCTTCCTCCTCCTCCTCTTCTTCCTCTTCCTCCTCCTTCCTTTTTTTTTTTTTTAAAGATAGGGTTCCTCTGTCTTTAAACACCCAGGGCTGTTTAAACAGCCTGGCTGTCCTGGAACTCACTCTGTAGACCAGGCTGGCCTGAACTCAGAGATCTATCCATCTCTGCCTCCAGAGTGCTGAGATTAAAGGCATGCACCACCGCTGCCTAGCTACTCCTCCTCTTTACACGCAGGGTTTCATTTCTGTCAAGAATATACAGGAAGGTCCACACTCCCATGGCTCACAGAGCTTTAGTCTGACCCAAGTTGAGACTGAGCTGGTAAGGGAGGGGAGGCACTGTCAGCTAGCTGTTCTATACAGTACTGATCTAAGAAGTCACCCAGGGGCTCGGAGATAATAATGATGACAGGACAGAGACTCTTTAAGAAGAAATGACGGTTTGGGGAGCAGAAGCATTGATCTTTTGTTTCCTGTAGTTTTAAGCGTGAATGCGCTTGCATGCTTGTTCATGCACATGCCATGATCTTTTAGTGGGCCATGGAGCATATGTAGAAATTAAAAGACAGCTTATAGGACCCGGGTTTCTTCTTGCATGAGGTCTGTCTTAGTGTTTCTATTGCTGTGATGAATCGCTATGCGCAAAAGCAAAAGCCAACTGGGGAGGAAAAGGTTTGTCTGCCTTACACTTCCACACTGTAGTCCATCACTGAAGGAAGCCAGGACAGGAACTCAAACAAAGCAGGAACTGGAGGCGGGAGCTGATGCAGAGGCCACAGAGGAGTGCTGCTTACTGGCTTGCTCCCCCACGGCTTGCTCAGCCTGCAGTCCAGGGATGGCTCTCCCCTACTGATCACTAATTAAGAAAATGCCTTCCTTACAGCTGGATCTTATGGAGGTATTTTCTCAGACTCTAGCTGTGTCACACTGACAAACACAACCAGCAGTACAAGGCCTCGGGCATGGCACTCAGGCCATTAGTTAGAGGCCAGTGCCTTTGCCCGTTAAGCCATCTCACCAGCCTCATGAAGACACATTTTTTCTTAAAGTGTTGGTGCACACACGTAAGAATGGGAAGGATCGCTTGGGAATGAAGAGACTAGAATCCAAGTAAGTCACAGAACGGACACAAAGAGTACTGTTTGGACATGGAAAGCAGAACTCAAGATACCAGTCTTACAAATATATCTTTAATATTTTTCCACTATACGGTGACTTGGGTCCCTAGAGAATCCAACCAATCTATGAACTTACCCTCTCAAAAAATGTACACAGTTATAAAAAATAATTTCAGTCCATCCATGGTCACTAGAAGACTGGTAATTCAGATTAAGAATCGCTACACTGTGCTTTCCTGAATGTGTCTGGGTGCATTTATCAAATGAGAATATGATGTTTCACTGTTACTCTTGAAGACAAGGGTAGACTTAATTTCTAAAGTTGGGATAAGCGTTTGAGTAACACTTGAAATAAAGAGTCTTTCTTCACAGTGTCCTGATATTTAAAACACCCCGGAGATTGCGAACACGTTCCCCAGTGGTAGCCATATTGGAAAGCAAGAGCGTATTGGGTCATGAAGCCAAACTGAACACTAGCATTTCAGGAAGACAATAATCAACTGTGGTCAAGGTGCTCTAGATTTAAATTTCCCCTGCACCCATTTTCTCCTGTGTTCTTTCAGTAAAAGAAACCAACTAACAGGACATGTGACCACTTAAGTCGGTAGATCGTACATTTTCTCAGCTTCTTGCAGGTAGGTGTGGCCATGTGGATAAGACCAAGTCAGAGGGTTATGAGAAAAAAAGAGAAGCAGGCAAGCCCTAGATGAATGTGCAGTTCCCCAGTCTTATTTCCTGGGTTCCATGGACTTGAATGTGGATCTGGTAGTGGCTCAACGTCAGTCATCAAGGACATGGGGGCGGGGTTTTAGGAACTCTGGAGGACATGAGGAGGGGAATGTGTATCTCTATATGATTTCCTGGAGTGGGACTGCCTACCTGAGGTGGGTGGCTACCACCCCTGGCTACCTTGTGAAAGAAAGAAATTAGCTTCTCTGAAATCACTGTATGTAGGGTCCCTTTAGTACTCAAGCCAACCCCACAACTAAGTCACATATCAGAAAAGGTGACAGAGAAGTCATATGGAGCTGAGGGGTGGGTGACTCTGATTGTTCAAAGACTGGATCGGAAACCTGATCGTAAATTAAAGAGCTAATCTTTACACCCTCCATCTCTTAAGACCGCTGTGGGTTCTAGACAGCAGAGAACAAGTGTAATATGTCCCCAGGGCACTGACCTTGTAATGGCCAGGTTATAAAATAAATACATAAACAAATCTCAAGACTACTATCCCAGCATGTGTCAAAAAGAAAATAAAACTGGAAAAGTGGCAGAAAGGCTTTGTCTCACATAGAATGGTCAGGAGAATACCAAAGCAAAACAGAAGCTGAGAAAAACTAGATGAAAGGGGATTAAGGCTAAAGCTATAACAAGATCCCGGATGAGGGCACCAGACAGAGGGAACAGCAAATATAGAGCCCTGGAGGAAGGGATACACTCATTCAGGCAAGCAATCTCAATAATACTCCATTTTGATAGAGTGATTTAAATTTTCAGACAGAAAAAAAAATCCTCTCAAATTCATTTCATGGTTAATTTCCCTTCCCTGGAAGCTAGCAGGACAATATCACCAGATGAAAGCTTATGTCGAGAACCAATTAATGTATCAAGTAAGATTTCTTTCTTGGCCTGAGTTGTTCTGGACACTATTGAACTGTAGGATTGGTCTCCTCCTGTCAGATGGGTTTGCCATCAGCACACAACATACTTCTCAGCACATACCCACGTTCTCTTAGTACATATTCACTTCCTCTTAGCACATACCCTCCTCCTCTCAACACATACCTACTTCCTGTCAGCCTGTAACAGCTTCATCTCAGAGTACACCTATTTCCTGTCGCCACATACCTACTTCCTGTCAGAGCACACCCTCTTCCTCTCAGAGTACACCCACTTCCGCTCAGCATGAACCCACTTCCTCTCAGAGCATACCTACTTCCTGTCAGCACGTACTCACCTCCTCTCAACACATACCCACTTCCTCTCAGCACCTACTTACTTCGACACAGCACATACCTCTTTTTATCTCAGATCATACCCACTTTCTCTCGAATATTCTTTCCTATTGCAAGCTGAGGGTGATTAGTCAATGGTTTGCGTTTAGAAACGTAACCACGGCGATACGTATGTTCCTAAAAATACATGTCATTTTAAAACAGTGTCCTGGAGAGTTTAAGGAGACACTCTGTGAGGGGCGGGGGTGATTTCACGGAGTCCTGTGATGAAAACATTTAGGAACAGCAGGACTTTTGATGGCCCCCATGAAACAAAAAGAACAGTAGGAAGGAAGAAAACTGTATACTAGTGCAATGTTTCTCTCTATGATGAAGATCGTGCAAAAGAGGACTGGAGAGATGCTTCAGAAGTTAAGAGCTCTTGCTGCTCTTCCAGAGGACCCATCAGGCAGCTCACAACTATCTGGAACTTCAGCTCCAAGGGACATACATAAACACACATACGCACACGCATGCACACACATACACATATACACACACACCTGCACACAATTGAAAATACTAAAAGTAAATAATTTAAAAATCTGTAGCAAAAATCTGAACCTAGGCTACACAGATAAAATAAATGCACATGTATGATGTCATGTACTGTTTGTATCCTAAATATCAATTATTAAGATTTTTCCCTCCAATTATTTTTGCTAGAGGAGGGGCGTAATTATGTTCTCTGTGTTTAAAAATGATTGTCCAATGACAAAATAATCAAAGGGCATGCAGCCAACACGTATAATGAAATAATATCATAGAGGAATCTAAAGAAATTAAGAAAAAACATCCTGTACATTTTCTGGATGTTTGTCACATTGATAGCACATATTGCCTTTGTAAACATAGTTTTTCTAAGGAATTATTTATCTTATGTATGTGAGTACACTGTAGCTGTTTTCAGACACACCAGTCGAGGGCATCAGATCCCATTACAGATGGTTGTGAGCCACCACGTGGTTGCTGGGAATTGAACTAAAGTCCTCTGGAAGACTCTTAACTGTGAGCCATCTCTCCAACCCATAAACATATAATTTATTCTAAGTTTAATTTAATCTAAAAGATTTTTTTTAAAAAGAATCGATCCCTCTCTTTTTCTTTTTTACTTTTGTTTCTTCATGTATATGAATATTTTGCCTGTGCCCCAGACCACCCGCTGCCTGACTACCTGCCCTGGGGGTTGGAGATGAGGTGGGGCAGAGTCAATGACACAGACTTCAGCAGCAGATGAGAAAGCAGCAAGCCATATGAACACTGCTGTAAGCTCCTTTAATGCCCTCCACCCGTGTTCCATTGGTCCCCAGCAAGCATCATTTCCAAACATCAGCTCCTGATTGGCTGGCATTGTCTGCGTCAGCAATCCTTGGTCTCTGAGGCAGTCTTCAATTAGGTCCTCCTGCAGGAGTTGCCTTTGAGGGTGCACAGCCCCCAGCATTTAAACAGAGGCAGCCACCACAGTTCCGTCTACATTTCTGCCCTTTTGTTTTTATATTTTGACAGTCTAGTAGGGGCCAGAGTGCCATTGCCTCGACATTATTGACCCCACCTTGGAGGATTCCCAGTATACTGGACTGTGCCTATCTTAGGTTGTCCTGTCTTCTAGGATCTTACCCATCATTGACTACCAGCCCTCAAGGAGATATCACTCCAGAGGGGGAGTCAAGGAACAGCCTGCACGGTGGTCTCACGGATCTCTGCCATCCAGGCTTTGATCACTTCCTTAGGAGGGCTGCAATCGGGATTTTCAAGAGCCATCAGCACCTGGAGGGTGGCCTTATTCATGGAGTGCAGCCTGGAGATATGCTGTGTGAGACACTTAAACAAAATAATTATTAATATGACCATTCCTCCCTTCATAGCATAAGTGGCTATCCGTGAGAGGTCAAACAGCCTCTTTTTTTTTCTTGGACAGATGAGTCTTTTAATAGAAAAACAAAGGAATTCACTGCAAAAAGTCAAAAGCCACAAGTGCAACAGTAGCAACACACATTTCTTCAATCCAGACAGCTGAGTTTCAGGTCCTCGCCTTGGGAGACCGCTTGTACACGCCTACAACCACAGCGTGGTCTCGTTCACGAGGCTCTAGCGTCAACTGGTCCTGGGGCTTCACGTTCTCTGGCTGCATCGTTTTCACTTCAGATGCAAACACAGCTTCTGCTGAGGCTGAGGAGTCAATGCAGTTGGCCTTAATGGAAAACACATGTCCACAGGAAGGTATGGGCATTCAGGGCCACGATTCGGGTTTGGTCTGGCTGGGCCACCATCGCAATAAGCATGCGGTATTTGTGTGGGTGCCGAGCATCTTCAATTACAGGAATAATGTTGGTCCTCTTCTTGGCCAAGTTGATGATGTCACAGCCAGAGAACTCAACTGCGCAGACTAGACCATCCGGGCGGACAATGTCAGAGACACGGGAGACGGTGGTGCCTGTGGCTGCCCCAAGGTAGAGCACCTTGGCCCTCGGCTTGATGTGGATCTGGTCTACGCCACCCAGCATTGCTGCGGCCAGCTTGGAGCGGAAGGGGTTCCAGGCTCGGTACTCAATTTTGTCACCTCCTTCTGAGGTAGAGACTCTCTTCTCTCCATACACAGATTCTCCAGGAACCAGATTCTTTGTGACAAGGGCACATCCTCCTTTCGGCGACAGATAAAGCCTCCTTCGTGTCGATGGGGCTCCACCATCACATTCTTCCCTGACTGGTTTCCTCTCTTGTCTCCCCGACCACCACCTCGTACCCCATTACCCCCAGATTGGAAGCCTCCAATTCGGCCACCTCCACCTCCTCGTCCCACTGAAGCCACCACCTCCTCCACCTCCACCTGGTTCTCCACCGCCAAAGCCTCCTCGTCCACCGCCAAAACCTGCTGTGCCTCCTCAGCCTCCTCCTCTACCACTCCGGTAACCAAAGCCGTCCCTGCCACCAAAGCCGCACCCATTACGCTTCATTACCGCGTTCTGGTGGCTCGACTCAGACAACTTGCGGCTTCCCGGACTCCTCAAACAGCCTCTTAAAATGGTCTCACACTTTCCCCAAGAATCTGGCATCCAGGGAGAGCACAGATACCCTGTTTGCATTGAGGTTGGCTGTGTTCTCCCTTAACAACACAGAATAATAGTTAAAGAGTTTGTCTGACCAGGTACCTTCGAGATATTGAGCCAACTGTTGTCGAGCTTTAGTAGTGTTATGTACTACCTGGTGAGAGGTCACATGCCAATAGAGACATGTCCCTAACAAGGGCCAACTCTTCTGCTAGTAAGTCAATCTGTTGTAAAGTGTGGGCGGCTTTATAAAGATGTTGATTTAGTACCTCCTATGCCTGCTGTGCCTCAGCTGACTCAGAGACTACAGAATTGACAGTCTCCACCATAGTGGCTGTCTGGGTCAGAGCAATAGTAGCTGTTGTTGTCCTGGCAATGATGGCTGCAGTGATGGCAGTCGTAAGACCAAAATACCAAAATCCCTTTTCCCCAGTGTAGGGGTTGTAAGTGGGTCTGGGCCATCAACCCCAGGGCTTGTGGGGGACATCAGCCACAACAGGTGTAAAAGATCCCTGATTTTCATCCAAGTCCTGCCAACAGACAGGTTCAGTAGTCATTTGAATGCTCAAAGACAAAGAAGACAGAGTAAGAGGTCTTCAAGGCTCACCCTCAAACTGAAACCAAAAGTGAAAGTACAACGGTCAGCAGGACAAGCAGGCCTTTGCAGGACCTACAATATAAAACACTAAGGAGCCAACTCACCAAACAAAGGAAAAGGGTGCACAGCAGGGAAGCAAGGAGAAGAAGATCTGATCAGGTTTAACTGTGAGCACAGTCCTTGCAGCAACAGGCAAAAACAACAGTAGCAACAAACAAAACAAGCCCCTAGAGAAGGAGGTCCGCAAGTGTAACAAAATGAGGATAATGTAGTCCGTAGACCACACTGTGCACCAGTGGCTGCTTGTGCCCTGGAATGCCCACTGCCTTACCCTACCTGCCCTTGGGGGTTGGAGATGAGATGGCATGGAATGGCAGCACAGACTCCAGGAGCCGGTGAGAATGCAGAACACTGCTGCAAGCTGCTTTAACATGTTCCACCCACATCCCATGGGTCCCTAGCAAGCATCTCTTTCAAACAGCAGTTCCTGATTGGCTGGCATTGTCTGCATAATCAATCCTTGGTCTCTGAGGCAGTCTTCAACTAGGTCCTCCTGCAGGAGTTTCCTTTGCGGCTGTGTGGCCCCTGGCATTTATGCAGAGGCAGCCACTACAGTTCCTCCTTCATGAGTACACTGTAGCTGTCTTCAGACACACCAGAAAAGGGCACCAGGTCTCATTACAGATCGTTGTGAGCCGCCATGTGGTTGCTGGGAATTTGAAGTCAGGACCTCTGGAAAAGTCAGTGCTCTTAACTGCTGAGCCATTTCTCTAGTCCATATTGTAAGTATTTTTTTGTCATTTCTAATCAATGTTAACTCTAATAAATAATTTTGTATTTGTAACTTTTGGTCTAACCTTTGATAAGCCTCCAAAAATTATATTTATTTCTGGCCTTAAAACTAGATTTCTATCTGTCTTAGTTAGGTTTTTCATTGCTGTGAAGAGATACCGTGACCACAGCAACTTTTGTAAAGGAAACCGTTTAATTGGGGCTGGTTCAGTCCGTTATCACCATGGCAGCATGCAGGCAGACATGGTGCTGGAGAGTAGCTGGGAGTTCTATGTCTACATCTGCAGGCACCAGAGAGAGAGAGAAGGAGGAAGCAAAGGAGGGAGGGAAGGAGGGAGGAGGGTGGAGACTGGGTCTGGCTGGAGGTTCTGAAACCCCAAGGCCAGCCCCCAGTGACACTTTCCTCCAACAAGGCCATACCTCCCAATCGTGTCACAGGTGACCAAGCTTTCAAATCTATGCCCTTGGGTGACTGTTTTATTCAAACCCTCACTCTATCCTAGTTTTGTAATTCTTTCACTGAGTTTAGAGTCAATGTCTTTATAAAACTGGAGTCAAACTTCATCTCAGCTAAACTCCCTTGGTCTGCAGCTAAGAAAGTAGGAGAAGCTATGAGAGAACACAGCAAGTCCTGTAGACCTAGCAGGTCCTGGGGCATCAGGCTTCAGCCAGCCCAGCACCATTCTGCAGTCCTTTCCGAATGTCCTGCGCATTCTGCCTCATCTCTGCAGAGCCATCTCACTGCACGTTCTGTGGAGCGCCAGCCACTGCTCTGCCCACTTCTTCCCTTGGGTACATATCTTTGTTCCTGCTAGCCATCAGCGGGAGATGTAGCTCATAGAAGAACTTGCCTAGATTACCCGGGGTTGCTCTCCGCAGCACTGTGCACAATTGCTGGGTTGTTCAGGGAGGCAGAAAACAGTTTGTAAAGGGGTCCTCAGTCTGTGGTTCCCAGTCTCCTGTGTATCCAGGCACCGCTGGGGTTACAGCTGGGAGTTGTGAACCCGGAATCTAAGGGTTGCCCTTCCCCTCAGAACATTCACACAGCAGGAAGGAAGGGAAAGGCTGAGCCCTGGATGGGGCAGAACCAGGTTTGGTTTTATTTAATGGCAATGTGAATACACACACCTTACTCAGGGCAAACCAGGGATTAAATACTTTTTGTAGGAACGACTACCCAGGAAGGGAAGGAAGCTCATTGGCTGAACACTCAGGGCCTATCTAGATACCTCATTAGCATAGAGAACGCCAAGGTGTTATGCTACACCCGACTTTTCTCAGTAAAAGGCGAGTGTGGGGGCTTAGAATCCCCCAGGCAAGGTCAGAGAAGGAGAAAACTTGCTAACAAGGGAGACTCCCATGTTGCACGGAGCTCCAAGGCTCATGGTGGACTTCGACCTTAATTATGAGTTTTCCCATATTTAACCCTGATTTATTTTATAATGGTTCAGTATCATCGTCCCCTCAGCCTCTTAGCTGGAAACGGCTTGGTACTGAACCAGAACCCGACTGACTAACTGTGATTTTTACAGTGATATTTATCTGTCAGACATAATTGACGTGTGGGCGGGCAAGGTCCACCAAAGACAAAAAATAATGGATGGAATCTCGCTACTTAGAGCTTGGAAAATACAGCTCACCCAAAACTTAAAAATTCCATGTTTCTTTGTCAAAAATTTGTTCAAATGCTTCTTCCCTCATAACAGGAACACCTAAAAGAATGTCCCTGCTTTTTAACCCAAAATTGTTTAACATTTTTTAATTTGTTTAGAAATTCTCTTAAGCTTCAGAAAATCATCTTTGATTTACCTCCCACAGGTCAAACCAACTATTTAATCCTTAATTAGTGATTCCGTACAACAGGAGCAGGGCTCACACACTTGGTGTCAAACTAGATCATCAGGTTTGGCCGCGAGTGCCTTTATCATACCCCAGACCATATTACTGGCCCCGAGGTGTTAGTTTTAAGTAACAGCAGAATAGGCAGGGGACTGGAACTATAATTTAGTCTATTATACTGGGAAGTACAATAGAAGTTATTGATTTTAGCCGTACATTTGGATAAAACTTACAAGTATACATAGTCACTCAACCCATTTTTGAAACTGGACCAGTTCTATCATTTCCAAATTTGACCAGCCCTTTCTGTCACCTTCCATCATGAAATTATGCATGCACTTCCTGCCACAGATTAACTAACCCACGGTAACAGTCCTTCACAGACAGGTTAACTAACCCATGGGAACAATCCCTCACTGACATTCTTTTCCCAATTAATCTAGATTGGGTCAAGTTGGCAACTAAAACTCACCATTGTGATAAATTTCCAGTTACACTGATACAAAATGTTCGTAGTGTTGGCTTTAATTGTTGATGGGTAGATAGTAGCATCCCTTGTTCACTAATAATATTAGTAGCTTATTTTTGTTTTTTTAATCATACTGGCCAGAATTTCACTAATTTTTTAAAAGAATTTTAGTTTCATCGGTTTTTGTATATCATCTGTTGATTTCCATCTTGCTAGTTTCTACCCCAATCTTTACAATTTCTTCTTCCTTGGGTTCTTTTAGTCTTAGTTTCTTAAGTGAAAACTTATATTGTGTTTTCACACACACACACACACACACACACACGTATATATATACACACACATATATATAAATAAAGAATATATATATTCTTTCCCTGAAGCACTCCTTTATGTTTAATCTTCTTCATATATTGTATTTTAATATAACCTCAGATACTTTAAACCTTCGTTTTGATTTCTTTTTTTTTTGATAAACTACTTTAAATGTACTGTTCAATTTCTACACGGTTAGATTTTTTTTTCTACAATGTATTTCTCTGATTGGTTTTAAACAGTTCAGTTGTTAGCATACACTTTTATAATTTGTCTTTTTAAACTTACTGAAATGAATTTTATTTATGTCCTTTAGTCAATCTTGACAAGTACTCAGGATGAAGTTGAAAATAATGAATATTTTGCTGTTTGGAGTGGAACATTGTATTTATATGCCAATTTTTTTTAACAGCAATGTGTGTTGCATAACTATGCATTACGTAGTTTTTAGACATTTACTTCTATAGACTGGAGTCAGCATCTGGTACAGATTTCTTTAGCCTAAGGAAGGGTCTTTAATGTTTCGTGTAGTGGGGCTGGAGAGATGGCTCAGGAGTTAAGAAGGCTTGGTTCCCTTGCAAAGGCCTGAAGTCTATTTCCAGCATGTTCATCAGATGGTTCACAACTGCCTGAAACTCCAGCTCCAGGGGATCTAATGCCTTCTTTTGGGAACTACATGGAACACACACAGAGTTTAAATAAATCTTTACAAATATTTCTTGTAGCACATTTTAGCAGTAATTAAGGAGTAATTAATTTCTGCTTGCCTGAAAACACATTTCCTCTTTACTTTTCATGTAAGATTTGGTGGATCTTGAAATACTGAATAGTCTTTTTCTTTCCCTTTATCAGCTTGAGTATACCATTCTCTTACTGTCTACACTTCATTAATTTTGAAACATGGGAAACTCTGACTTATATTAGTTTTTTTTTATCATATGTGGTTTGTAATTATTCTCTTACTGTTCTCAAAATTTTATCTGTTTTCCTGCATTTTGGATATGCTATGTTTTAGTTCCGTTCTCTTCACATTTAGCCAACGATTTTTTTTGTTTGTTAATTGGATTTCTCAGCTTATTCTATAACAACATTTTTACTCTATTTGGAAAGTTTGTCTCCATAGTTTATCTCTGACCCCTGTTGAACACGTTGATACACATTGAACTATTTAGTATTTCCTCTGCCATGTGTCTGGTGCTTTTCGTTTTCCTTCAAGTCTTTTTTTTTTTCTGCAACATTTATTTATTGGAGAAAGGCACACGGTTGTCCTATCATACTAGTGAAGGGCACAGACCATTTATGGGAGTTGGTTTTCTCCTACCCTGTACGTCCTTGGGGCTAAACTCAAATCAACAGATTTATCAGCAAGAGCTGTTACCCACTGAGCTCTTTCTCCAGTTCTCTCTCTTTTTCCGTTTGTTTATGTTCTTTTACAACCAATTAGACAATATATTGTTCTGTGTCTTAGTTAGGGTCTCCCTGCTGTGAACAGACACCATGACCCAGGCAAGTCTTATAAAGGACAACATTTAATTAGGGTTGGCTTACAGGCTCAGAGGTTCAGTCCATTATCATCAAGGTGGGAACAAGGCAGCATCCAGGCAGGCATGATGCAGGAGGAGCTGAGAGTTCTACATCTTCATCTGAAGGCTCCTAGCAGAATACTGACTGCCAGACAGCTAGGATGAGGGTCTTAGATCCCACACTCACAGTGACACAGCTATTCCAACATGGCCACACCTCCAAATAGTGCCGTTCCCTGGGCCAAGCATATTCAAACCATCACAGTCAGCATTCAAATTCATTGTTTCTTTCTTCTGATATCAACAATCCTAAGTTGAATTTGTCTTGTGAATTTGAAATTTTAGTTATTGACTTTTTTTTTCAGCTATAAAATTTCCATGTGGTATTATTTGTAGCTTCTGTCTTTCTATTGTTGCTAGTTTTTGGATGAGTCGTCAGCATACTCCCCACAAACATTTTATAGGTGTTTACTTTGAAGTCTTTAAATCCTAAAAGCCAAAAACTAGTTACTTCTTGTTTCTTTTGCTTAATGCCTGGAATTTATTGATGGAAAATCGGACTCCATGGCTAATAGACTGAATTAAGTATTCTCAGTTTCAATATTTTTGAGCATTACTTTACATTTTAGCAAACCATCCATATTTAGGCTGGGGATTTTCTTTGCCCTAATGTTCAACTTATGATGGCTTTCTTAGATTGATATTTTCTTGTTTTAGCCTCATTACAAAGGTCCCCGTGCCTTTGTCGTTTACTGGCCAAGTAATTATATATCAGAGGCCATATTTATATATTCTGAGGCCATAAGACTTTTAACCCTGCCCTTTCAAGGTCTGTTGAGGAAAGTGCTAGAATTATGGCAAATTCTTCTGGTGTAGAGTGGACTTTGTTTGTCTTTATGATTAATTGTTGTTTGTTTGTGACAGTGTCTCTCCCTGTAGCCCAGGCTAGCCTTGAACTCATTACATAGTCTTGGATAGCCCCAGATCTCTAAAGATCCTCCTGCCTTAGTCTCCCAAGTGCTAGGACTACAGATGTTACCCATCAAGCCCAGTAAACTCTTAACATCTCCTTCAGTCTTCACCTGCTGGTGGGTGCTCTGAGATAGCTCTGGTGCAAGCATTCAGAGCCACAGGAGGAGTTCTGCTTCAGCCCCTCTGTGCTCTCCCTTCCAATATGACACATATAAATGTCCAGTTGGTTTTTCGTCCTCCTAAAGCAGAAGCAGGAGGTGTCATCCGCTGACTTGCCAACTTTAGTGTCCCTGTGGAATCTGTCACCTCTAGCTGGAGGGATGCGTGCTTGACCCTTCGAGAAACAAATCTGTCCCCTCTGCATTACGAGTGTTGCTGCTTGCCTGAGGAGGAACGACGGCAGAGGCCTAGCAAGAAGTCCACAGACCTGTTAGCTTTCCATGAATAGCTTCCTCCATTTGTTTTCTGCCTTTGGTAATTTTCCTATTCCTGGAGACTGTTGTTTATAATAACTCTGTCCACTTTTCAACATTTTTCACAACGTAAGAAATTTTACCACAGACTTTTTTTAAAATCATACCTAGAACTTGCCAGTTTAAGTATATGACTGACAACTAACTGATTCCCTCCCCTCCCCTCTCTCTCTCTCTCTCTCTCTCTCTCTCTCTTTTCTTTCTCTCTCTTGGTGTGTGTGTGTGTATGTGTGTGTGTGTGTGTGTATTCAGGTGTGTGCTTTGTTGTATGTGCATGCAGACACATATGTGTGCATGGGTGCATGTGTGCATGTGTGCATGTGTGTGTAGGCCAGAGGTTAATGCGCAATGACTTTTTCAATCACTTTTTGCCTTATTTTTGGGGAGGCAGCACCTCCCAGTGAGCTTGGAGCTTACCAACTCTCCTAGACTACCTGGTGTGAGAGTAAGGAATCTGTCTCCCCCTCACCAGCACTGGAATTGGAAATGCCCACCACTATGGCCAGCCTTTAGTGTGGGTGCTGGGAATTGATTCAGGCCTTCAAACTTGCACAGCCACTTCTCGACTGTCTCTCTGACACCCACACTTTAAAAAGAACAGTATTGGTAGTTATTCTGTGGTAAAGCTCTTCTGAGATGAACAAACTAGCAATGGGAGTGTCACCCAGTGTTGTGGCTATAGAGAGGGACCTCTATGAACTTTCTCTTCATAGAATCAGATGTCTTCATATATTGATAGACAAGTACCAATTTAAATAAGAATACTTAGGTAACTACAAATCACAGCATGCATGAGGTAAGGACTATGGTGAAGTGTACAGACAAGAGAAGAATTGGCAATACTGTGTTGTAGAAAACATTTAATCCCAGTCCCTGCCTCGAATCATCCAGTTCCTGGATAAAAGACAGACAACTTTTATATTTATAATAAGTCTTAATTAGTACTGGAGCTGGGCATATATCTACCCTCTATGCTTTTAGAATCTACTTCCCTATCAATAATCCCGAATTATGATTTGTCATGTTCCATCTGGGCTGCTCTAAACTTCAAGTGGCCAGTCCTCACGGCCATGCTTTCATGACTCACTTACCCCATAGCATCTTCCTCCTCTCCTCCTTCTCCCTCTTCTCATGATTCTCTTTAGAACGCAAGCCTGGGAACCCCAGATTCTGCCCCACTATAGACTGTAGGCATCTTTTTTCACCAATTAGTGATGACTAGGAGATAAGGTCACATAGCATCACTTGGGTCTATGTGCAGATTTTCTTGTCCTTGGGGGCTAGTATTTAGTATTATAATACACAGCAAAAGACCAAACCTCAACAATACAGAATAGTACAGATGTTGAATGGAGAACTAGTAGACCTGCAGAGATCTGTGGGAACAAGTGAGGTGACCCCTGGCTGCCTAGACACTGAGACAATCCTGGGGAACATGGAACTAGGAGAGCCAAGGTAAAGCCAAGTCACCCAGAATCAGACGTAAAAGACAGCTGCTGCCCTTGCCTTTAGAGGCTACTGGGGTACTCTACAATCAAGGTGCAAATCATGGCCATAGGATCCCCAACTCTCCTTCCTCTGCTTACGCCTTTGTATTGTCACAGGGATGGGTACAGCAGGAAAGAAGTCTCCCTACGATGTAGAACTGTTCGATTTACTGGAGGGCTGATGTGAATTATTGAGAAGAACTAAGCCTTAAAGCAGATTAGACATTTTCTTCATAGTTTAGTGTCAGCCAGTGTTTGGGGAGCTTATATAAAGGGCTGCATTAATTATAGGCCAAGTCAAGAAATCATTTTTTCTGAACATGAGTTATTGTTGAATTAAGTGACATGACCTTCTTCTCTCAAATATCTATTCCATGTGGAAGGCAGGAGAAAAGGAAGCCAAATTTTCCAGGAAAGCCTGAGCTGGAGAGCTCAGCAATTGGAAAGAATGAGGAGACTTCCTGGATAGCTCAGGAGGGAAGGTTCTGAGGCCACAGCTGTGGGAGCGCTGATCCCAGGAAATGTTGGAGCTGATTTGAATCTGTTTGGATGACCCAGTCCAGGAGTGTTGGCCTGTGCTAACAGCTTCCGTCTGTTGCAAATCTCTTGTCTTCATCATTCTTTATTCCGGTGTTTTGGTTCTGTCAATGTTTTCTACAAGACTGACCCAGTGGTTGGGTAGGTCTGTGGTTATGCCCCTCAAGCGTCGCTCTCCACATTTGGTCTCCTTGTTAGAGCTTATTTCCTGTGGTGCTCATAAATTATACAATAAGGATGTTCACTGCAGTACAGCATTTGAAGGTTTGCTTTCCTCTCTAAGTTCTTCTGTGTGTAAACTTGAAAACAAACACCCCCATCAAAACTTAAGGTCTTGAACTTGCAAAGAGACTGTTAATTTGGTCGCTTTCAAGAGTCTCATATACAAGAATAACTTGAATGTTCTTTAAGAGGAGTTCCCAGCAAAGTGAAGAGTCAACAAACAAGAGTATTTTTGAGACGTACATCTGACAGGGGATTGACAGGCTACATAAAGAACCTTAAAAAACCCAACAGCAAAAGACCAACTAGCCTGATTAAAGACTGAACAATAGACCTAAGCAGATATTGCCAAAAAGGAGACATACAAATGGTTAACAGGAATTTGAAAACATTCTTCCTATTTCTAATCATCAGCGAGATCTAAATCAAACTGAATACTACCCCACTCTAGTAAAAGTAGACATTACAAAAAAGATGAAATATAACAAGTGCTCAACAGGAAGTGAAAAACAGGAAACCTCACTTAGTTAACGTGCAGTTAGTAAATTAGTACAGTCATGATGGAGAAACACGTGGGCACTTCTCAAAACTTAAAAGAATTGTCATATCATCCACTACTGGGTACATGTCCACAGGACATGGAATCACACATAGACACTGATATTTAATGAAGCATTGTTTGCAATAGCCAAGAAAAAGAGACACCGTTAGGCGCATCATTAGTCACTCTTCTGTTCTTGTGATAAAACATCATGGCTGTAACCAAGGCAACTTATAGAGGAAGAATTTATTTAAGCTTATGGTTTCAGAGGGATAAGAACCTATTACTATCATGGTGGAGAAGCATGACAGCAGGTAGGCATGGCTCAGAGCCTTATATCTTAAACTGTAAGAAGGAAACAAGCACACACACACACACACACACACACATACTCAGTCAGTCACATGCACATACACAGAGAAGGACAGAGAGACAAAAAGACAGAGAGAAATAGAGACAGAGAGAACATTTGGAATGGTGTATGGCTTTTGAAACCTCTAAGCCTGCCTCCAGTGTTGTACTTTCTCCTACAAGACAATTTCCTCCTAATCCTTCCCAAACATCGCCATGAACTGGGGACCAGGTATTCAAGCATCTGTGCCTAATGGGAACACTTTCATTCAAACCACCACAATTGTCCACCAACTTTTAAACAGATTTTAAAAAAAACATGGAATATACACATGGTGGAACACTGTTCAGTTCTAGAAAAGAATGAGGGTCTATCACTTGTAAGAGATTTGATGCACCAGGGGTCACTTTGTTAAGTGAAAAAAAGGTAGATACAAATAGACTAGCACCACATGGTCTCGCATATGTCTGTGGAAAGGTGATCTCATGGAACTCGGTAAGAGAATGGTGGTTATGAGATGTGGGAAGAGTACAAAAGAGGGAAAGATGGGGGTGGTTTTGATTAGTGACCACCAAAATATGGTTAAGTACTAGTGAAAAGTTCTGGTCTCTATTGTGCCATAGGGTAATTACACAAAGTCATTGCATCCTAAGGAGCTCACAAAACTGGGAGAGAAAAAAGCATTCTGAATGTTTTCACTGTAAATACATGTTTAAAAAGTTGGAGGGGTTTATGAGGAACTGTTATTAGTATGAATAAAATTCTTGAGAACAACTTAAAGGGAAAATTGCTTATTTTACTTCTTGGTTTCCCAATGTGCCACCCATCACAACAGGAAGCAGAGGAAGAGGCTACAGAAGGACGTTAGGGTAGAAACAAAGCTCCAATGGCCAGTGATCCACTCCACTCCTTTAAGTCCTATCTCCCACTTCTCACTATCTCCCATAATGTCATTATATCAGGAATTCATCACAGGATGAACCACTTATTAAAACAAAGCCTTAAGGACTTAATTGTCTCGGCAATGCTACCCCAGTCACAGGCTCCTGAATGTTCCTCTTCCTCATCTGCCTCAGACACATTTCTTCCTTGCTGGTGATAACGGAGGCTGCAGGAAGGTCCAGGAACATTGGCAGCCCATGTCCTTTCCAGGACAGAGATTGGGAGTCTTGGGGTTATTCCATCTAGCCCTGCTTTGTTTCATATTATAGTCTACCCAGTCTCCAGCCTTGACCCGAAAGAAGCAGAAGAGTGGTAATGGAAACTACTCATCAATCCCTCCGTTGCAGCCCTAAATACTCTCCCATCTTCTTTTCCAGAGTCCTTCCTCAGTGACCTATTGTGAAGGGAGGGGCTATATCTTACTTTCTAGTTCACAGCCGGTCTTAGAGGTATGCCTTTCAGAATAGTCAGACTTGAGAGTGGAATCCTGAATTCACTCTTCTTCTTTTAGCCCTGCCCTTTGCAAGTAGGGATTGTAAGTCTATACCTCAGAGGCCACTGTTAGAATCAGAATAAGTCTTGTATACACTGGGACACGGCTTTCACACAGATGTCTTGACACGCTATCGCCATCCCCTCCAATTAACAGACAGTTCGATTTTGTGGTTTCAAACTTGAAACTTGATCAAAACAATTTTTCCAGGGGTAAACACCCCGAAAAGGAGATGCAACTCTCTATGTATCAGAATTAATTGCATATAAAGTGGATTTTCTCCTTGGCTCCAAACTGATTTGGATCCAAAGCTGCATTTGGATGAGTGGTGTTCGTGTGCCTCAAAAGCAGCCAAATTTAATTCTCACCGAAGTGCATAGGGGCTTGAAAATCTAAAATGCATGCTTGGATGTTTTTAGAGTTTAAGTAACTGCATGTGTCAGTACAAAATATTTTCAAGTTTTCCCATGCTTCCTTCCATTTTTTTGCTCAGTCAGTGCAGACTCATTTTTTTACTTTGTACATTTAAAATTGTTTAAATGCTAATCGGGTGTGTTGTGAATGTGTGTATACTGTGAATGTATGAGTGTTGTAAGTGTATGTGTGTGTGTGTATGTGTGTGTTGTGAATGTGTTGTGTGTTGTGAATATGTGGGTGTTTGTGTTGTGCCTGTGTGTTGTGAATGAATGTATTGTGCCTGTGTGTGTGCTATGAATGTGTGTGTTGTGAATCTGTGTGTGTGTTGTGAATCTGTGTGTGTTGTGAATGTATGAGTGTTGTAAGTGTGTGTGTGTGTGCTGTGAATGTGTTGTGTGTTATGAATATGTGGGTATTTGTGTTGTGACTGTGTGTGTGTTGTGACTGTGTGTGTGTGTTGTGAATGTGTGTGTTGTGCCTGTGTATGTGTTTGAATGTGTGTGTTTTGAATATGTGTGTGTTGTGAATGTGTGTGTTTTGAATGTGTATGTGTTGTGAATGTGTGTGCTGTAAATGTATGAATGTTGTAAGTATATGTGGGCGTTTGTGTTGTGACTGTGTGTGTGTATTGTGTCTGTGTGTGTTGTGACTGTGTGTGTGTATTGTGTCTGTGTGTGTTGAGCCTGTGTGTGTTGTGAATATGTGTGTGTTGTGAATGTGTGTGTTGTGAATGTATGTGTGTTGTGCATGTGTGTATGAATAGAGGCATTGAAGCTAGTGGACAACCTTGGTTGTTGTTCCTCAGGCTCTGTTTATAGTTTCTTCTCCCAGCCCCTTCTCTCTCTGAGACAAGATTACTCACTGTCTTGGAACTCACCAAGTAGGCTATGCTAAACTGGCTGGCTAGTGAGTCCCATTGTCTTTATCTCCCCAGCACAGGATTAAAATCACATGCCAGTGGACCAAGATTTTTTTTAATGAGTTTTGGGGATCATACTTAAGTTCTTGTACTTGAAGGTAAACAATTTACCAACTGAGCCATCACTCCGTCCCCTAAAGCCAATTGTTAAAGGGTGACTTTTAAATTTAGATTTATTTGAACAAACAAACTGCACATGTGATTGTTTTGCCTTTATGTTTGTTTGTGTTCCATGTGCATGACTGATACCCACTGAGATCAGAATGGGACATTGAATCCCCTAGGACTGGACTTAATAGATGGTTGTGAACCACCATGTGGTTGCTGGGACTCAAACCCAGGTCCTCCATGAAAGCAAGGGTGCTCTTAACCATGAAGGCAACTCTCCAGCCCCTATAATTCATGTTTTGATGAACTATTGCTATATTCAATTTTCTACATATTTAGATTTTGATTTATACTTTTCTCTGGGATGGTAAATTCAATGAAGAAAAGAGAAAGAAGAGAGAGGCATTAATGAGCAGTTGGAAATTATACATCATCTTTTTTGGTCATTATAAGAAAGCACTCACTTTCCTATATTACTGTCCGAGGATTTCTCTGACCCTAGTATTATCTTCTATTGCTGGGAGGCCCAGGAAAGGAGAGATGTGATTTAAGAAGGGCTGGTATTGTTCATAAGCAGGTACATTTAAAGCACTCAGAACAAGAGAAACAGTTTGTCTTGGTTACTGTTCTACTGCTGTGAAGAGACACCATGACCAAGGCAACTTATAAAAGGAAGCATTATGTGAGGGGTGGCCTACAGTTTTATCATCATGGCAAGAAGCAAACAGACATGGCACTGGAGCAGTCACAGAGAGCAAAATATCTTGATCCACAGAGAGCAAACAGAAGGAGGGAGGGTGGGAAAGAGGGAGGAAAGGTAGGAAGGAGGGAGGGAGGGGGAGGAGGAAGGAGAGAGAGAGAGAGAGAGAGAGAGAGAGAGAGAGAGAGAGAGAGAGAGGCAGATGGGGCCTGGCACGGGCTTTTGAAATCTTGAAGCACACAACCAGTGACACCCTTGCTCCAGCAAAGCCACACCTCCAAATCCTTCCCAAACAATTCTACTCTCTGGTGACTAAGTATCCAGATGTCATGAGGACCATTCTCATTGGAACCACCACACAGTTATAAAGTTTCTGCTGTTAACTTCAGAAGTAAAATTTTAATGTATCTCCTCTTTTTTAAAAAAGGCTTTATTATTTCTTATTTATCAGGGAAAAAGAAAATGAAGCACTGTGATAATTCATATTGATCATCAACCTGGCATGATCTAGAATTTCTTGAGAGACAAGCCTCTAGGTATACTTGTGAGGGAGTTAGTGGTTAGTGGATGTGATGGTTTGAATAGGAATGGCCCCACAGATTCATGAGTTTGAATGTTTGGTCAAAAGGGAGTGCCATTATTAAGAGGTATGGCCTTGTTGGGGTAGGTGTGGCTTTCCTGGAGGAACTATGTCACTGTGGGGGTGGGCTTAGAGGCCCTTTTCCTAGCTGCTTAGAAGTCAGTTTTCTCCTGGTCATTTTTGAACAAGATGTAGAACTCTCAGCACCCAGAGTCTTCCAGGTTCCTACCAGGATGGAACATTAAGCCCCACTTAAAGCATTCCATGTTTTTCAAATCCAAAGTCCCAATCCACATTCCTCCAAACAAAAACATGGTCAGGCTTATCACAGCCATACCCCAGTCTCCGGTACCAATTTCTGTCTTAGTGTTTCCATTGCTGTGAAGAGACACCATGACCAAGGCAACTCTTATAAAGGACAACATTTAATTGGGACTGGCTTATAGGTTCAGAGTTTCAGCCCATTATTATCAAGGTGGGAAGCATGGCAGTGTCCAGGCATGGTGGAGCTGAAAGTTCTAAATCTTGTTCTGAAGTTATAGACCAGACATGCTGGGCCAAGCATGTTCAAACCACCACAATCCCCAATTGGATGTTTTCTTTTGTAAGAGTTGCTATGGTCATGGTGTTTTTTCACAGCAATAGAACCCTATTTAAGACAGTGGGGAGCACTTTTGTGGACTATCCAGGTTAGGTTAGTTGAGGTTGGAAGACCTGGTTTAGCTATAGGCAGCACCATTCCATAGACTAAGAGCCTTGACCAAATACAAAGGAAAAATGGAGTCAAACACTAGCTTTCATGGGTCCCTGCTTCCTGACCATGGATGCAATGTGACCAGCTGTCTCAAGCTCTGCCTCTGTGGTCTCATTGCCACGATAGATGGCAGCTTTGAACTGTGAGCCCCAGAAAACTGCTCTCTCTATCATCACTTCTGTAACAGCCACAGGAAAAGCAAGAAGTATAAGCATATAAGCAAGTCACAGTCTCATTTCAGTGAAACAGAGGCGGAGCCTGATTTCCTCAGCAGCCAGCCTCCTCTTTGCATCTGACTTAACTCCTGTGCTTATGTCACTCAGGCAAGATTGTGAATAGGATGTACTTAGTACTTCCCTGTAGAATTGCACTTCCTTATCTAACAATGACGGGAGGGGGCATTGCTCAGGCTAACCTCACATTCTCTATGAAGCTGATGATATCTTTCTTTCTTTCTTTTTTTAAAGAAGATTTATTTATTTATTTTATGTAAGTACACTGTAGCTGTCTTCACTACAGATGGTTGTGAGCCACCATGCAGTTGCTGGGAATTGAACTCAGGACCTCTGGAAGAACAGTCAGTGCTCTTAACCGCTGAGCCATCTCTCCAGCCCGGATATCTTTCAATTGCTAATCCTCCTGCCTTTACCTCTCAAGAGCTAGGACCACAGACATACAACTGCCATATCAGGTTTATGCAATGCTGGGGATGAAAGCCAGACCCGGTGAACGAGTTACACAACTGAGTTAGAGCTCACAGTGCTCTATTAATGCAAAGGTGTTTAGATTTATATTCTTATGGTTATATGTATGGAAAGACCACAGTTTACATGTCTAAACTCAACGTGTACTGGCTTAGTCTGTTTTCTGTGGCTATATTCTGATACCCTAAACCAGAGTCTTATAAAGAATGTAAATTTTGATGGCTTACATTCAGTTCTTGGAAGTCCAAGAAAATGGGGGTGACATGTGCTTGAAGTCTGGTAAGGGTCTGGTGAGGGCCTTTTACTGGGACCTAGCATAGCAGAGGGCATGACATGGTGAGACTTGCCAGCTTAGATCCATCCCCCATTTTTTAAGAAGCTAGTAATGCTATCATGGAGTCCCTATTGTCATGATTTCATAGAATTTTATTTAGTTCCCAAAGGCTCAACCTTGAAATATCATCAACATGAACTTTGGGATAAATACAGTCAAGCCAAACTGAATCCACAAACATGAATCTTCTCGTATGATTTATTATTGGATTATTATCATTATTATTGTTATTATCTCATATTATTTATCATTGTAATTTTAAACATTTAAGGTAGTGTAGTGTGTGTGTGTGTCTGTGTGTTTGAATATACACACTACAGTAAAAACATGGCAAATGGCAAAGTGATTGACTCTGGTCAAGGCACAGGCACTAAGTGGGTCTTTTTTAGAAAGTTTCAGACCTGTTCTTTTTATTTTTGTCCTTTACTTTCTGCCCTTCCTCTTACCTACAGCATAGAGGCAAAGCTGGGACATGGAGAAACCATCTTTAAGAAAATAAAAACGATTCTCAAATAGTGAAAGAGCAGGAAGTTGAGGGGCTGGGGAAGCAGGGTAACCTAGTTCTTGACATCATCAGGATAACGAGGAACTAATGACTTACTGACTTAATGACCACTGAGCGCTGTCATTTGAAGCCAGAGGTGATTCTAAGGGAGTGCTTCTGACCCTAGCAACAGTGGCTTTTACACAGCCAGTTAAATATGGCATGTCCTTGGGACCACCCCCTTCAGATTAGGAAGAACGGAGCCATGGATATACTGAGCTAGGGTGGCCCAATGGAGTGAGATTCTTGGAAAGCAAATAAAATCTGAGCAAAAGAGAGATCTTTAAAAGAAGGTAGAGCCTGGATAAAACTGGGAACGGAGTCTCAAAAGGTAAGTCACTGTATGTTCAAGCTCATTGCCAGACGGCAGAAGAGTGGGTCAGACAAATCTAGTTCATGGAAATTAATTTCATGTAAAGAAATGACCAACAGGAAGGGATCAATTTTACACAGAGAAAGCAGGAAGAGATGGACTGTCAAGCCATCGTGTTGAGTGTAGTCTTTGAAACCCATGTGGAGAGAGAGAGGAGAGAAAGAGAGAGAGAGAGAGAGAGAGAGAGAGAGAGAGAGAGAGAGAGAGAGAGAGAAGCGCCACCTCTTGCCAGTTGTCCTATGACCTTCACCTGCTCACAGTCTGAAAAGTTAAATAAGTAAAAATATAATAAAAACTACTTTAAATGGTTTCCCCAAAGTAATGAAAGTGTGACAGCAGGCCAGGTTTTCAAAAGAGATGACTCTCATAAACTGTATTTTTAAATGTAAAACACAACAGGAAAATCATGAAATTCATAAAAGGATACAATCTGAAGAGAACTTCGGAGATGAAGAGGAATGTATAAAATAAAATATAAAAAAAAAGGAAAATAATCAAACTTTTAAAACAGTCCGTACCCTAGAAGGAACATGAGAGCACATCAGCTGCAGTTAAGGCTTCAAGAAGACTTAATTATGGCATGGTCTCGCATGCTTGTTTTTAAAACAGATTTTGAAAAACAAACAAAACATGAAAAGGTTTTTGGGAAAAAAATCTAGTAACAACAATAAAACTGATACCACATTTTGAAAAGTCACAGTGAAAATATTAGCTAATACTCATATTATAATAAACTCTGAAAAAACTGGGCTTCTCTGTTTGTTTCCTAATGAGAGACAGAAATGGTGTGGCTACAGATGGGAGGGAAGGTGGGGAGGAACTGGGAGGAGACGAGGGAGGGTGAACCATAATCAGGATTTATAATGTGAGGGAAAACGTCTGTTTGCAAAGAAAGGAAAATATTGGCTTTTATTTTTAGTTTCATTTTTTACACATGTGTGTGGTGTGCATGTGCATGTCTGTGTCGTGTTTGCATGGGTATGAATGCATGTGTGCTCATCTACCCATGCATGTGAAGGCCTGAGGCTCATGTTTCTGTATTCCTCAATTGCTCTCTATGTTGTACATTGAGACCAGGTCTCCCTCTGCCCCTTGGAGCTTACTGTTTGGCTAGTTTGACTAGCCAGCATCCCTTGGGCATTCCATATCTCTGCCTCTTGAGTTCTGAAATTGCAGAGGAGCAGCCACACCCATCCAGCTATTACAAGGACTCTGAAGTCCAACTCTGAAGTCCAAACTCAGTCCAACTCTTAAGTGGCAAGTATTTACCAGCTAAACTATCTCCTCAGCATAGCTGTGTTTTTAAAGAACTACCACCACCACCACCACCACCACCACCACGACCACCATCACTACCACCACCACCACCACCATTACCATCACCACCACCACCACCACCATTACCATCACTACCACCACCACCACCACCACCATCACCACCACCACCACCACCACCACCACCACCACCATCACCACCACCCACCACCACCACCACCACCATCCACCACCACCACCACCACCACCACCACCACCACCACCACCACCACCACCACCACCACCACCACCACCACCACCACCACCACCACCATCACCACCATCAACACCACCACCACCACCACCACCACAACCATCACCACCACCACCACCAAAAACACCAAAACCACCCACCACCACCACCACCACCACCACCACCACCACCACCACCACCACCACCACCACCACCACCACCACCACCACCACCACCACCACCACCACCACCACCACCACCACACCACCACCACCACCACCACCACCACCACCACCACCACCACCACCACCACCACCACCACCATCCACCACCACCACCACCACCACCACCACCACCACCCCCACCACCCCCACCACCACCACCACCACCACCACCACCACCACCACCACCACCACCACCACCACCACCACCACCACCACCACCACCACCACCACCACCACCACCACCACCACCACCACCACCACCACCACCACCACCACCACCACTACCACCACTACCACCACCCACCACCACACCACCACCACCACCACCACCACCACCACCACCACCACCACCACCACCACAATAAGAAGGAAACAAAACCTGACCACTCAGCCCAAGGTCACACCATAGTCACGGCAGGGGTTGACTGAATCCAAGTTGTGCTCAAGTGTTTGATAGGAACACATTAAAATGGCAGAAAATGGCCCATGTTCAAGAGGCTCCAGGTTACCAAATACTGACTAAGAGCTGCACATTCATTTAAAGGGGCATTCGGGTATTAAAGACCACAGACAGATATGATGAAAATTTAAGAACACAGAAAGTATTGTTTGTGTGACTCTTCTTTGGGACTGTGGAGAAAACCACAGGGAAGACTTTACCATCAAGATGGATGGTGAGCTGTATCTGTATACTTGGGGAACTGACACCGACTGAAATAGAAGGGAGGGCTGGAGAGATAGCTCAGTGGACACTGCCAAGCCAGCCAACCAGAGGTTGATCCTTCGGACTCAGATCACAAGTGAGAACGGATTAATTCCCTCATACAGCTGTTCCCAAATACACACATACACAGAAATACATTAACTGATTTCAAACAGAAGAGAAGGAAAAAGGTAAACAATAATCAAATGTTCTGTCACTATGGAATAGCATAGCTATACATCAAAAAAGAAGCACTAACCAGAAATGAATTTTTGGAGGTCTTTGTGATGTTATTGCTGAAAGCACTGGTTTGATTATTCTCAGACTGCCTTCTGCATACTGTCGAACAAGCCAGGGCAAGTGTTTGGAATTCCAATCTGTCATTTCTATTGTTATTGACAAGCAGGATCTGCAGTATGGGTAGAAAGATAAACAAATTTCATATTGAAGAGATTAAATTGTATCACCCTTGCTCCAGCTGTCTTTGTGACTTAGCCTGTTCTTCTTCTCCTTCTTCTTCTTGTTGCTTTAACTTAATTCTATAAGCTGAGAGATTTGCAGAGAAGAGGGGCTTGTTTAGTTCACAGTTCTGGAGCTCAGGAACCCCAAGCACCTGTCCACATCTGCCCCGTGTCCAGCCAGGGCTTCCTGCTGGTCAGTCTTGAGGAGGTTCAGAACATCACATAGGCAGAGTGGGTTTGCTCACTTGAGACTTTGTAGTTCTCACGAAGCCCCTCTTTCTACCCCATCTAATTCTAATTCCCTCCTGAAGACCCCACCCCCAAAGAGCACACGACATACATGTCCTGGTTCGCCTTACACGTAATTGAGCTGCATTTGTTGGGAATCCATAGAAACGCACCAAAAAAACTTCTGATAGTGTACTGCAGTTTCTTGCCACTTCCACAGACACAGGCTGACTAGATGCACATGATGGTGCACAACCCATGCTGAGGCAAGGAACATGAAGAACACATGTCTGGGGGGTATAAATAGGACTCCATGGAGTAAGGGAGACAGAGCTTGGCTTGCTGGTACAGCTAGCTGTGCAACGCTTGTGGATCTCGCATCCTCACTGATCTTCGCTTTTCTGAAAGAGGCACTGCTGAGAACTTCTCCTTGTGTTCCTGTGGGTCCCTCCTGCTGACTCCTACCAAGGCTGAGCCCTGGCTGTCTCTGCCAGGTCCTGTCCCAGCTGCTGATTGGTTTTGCTATCCCAACTCTACCAGACTGGTCTGCTGATGTATCCCTGAGGTGTTTGCGAGTGGATTGGGCTGCCCCTGCCTGCTAACCTGTGAACTGCTAATTTCCAGGTAACACAGACAGGTGTTGCTCCAAAGAATCTTTCTACACAGGTCCACTTCCCCTGTATCCTTTCTTTCCGCTACCTCTGGTGGGTGTTGGGTTATAAGGAAGGTTAAGGCGTTTAAGAACCATCATTAAAAATAGGACTTGGAAACAATTAAAGTTACACATGTGCATGAGAACGTAAGAAGAAGACATCCTGGAGCTGAAGTTATGGGTGGTTTTGAACTACCGTGTTGATGCTGGGAACCAAGCCTGGGTCATCTGTAAGAGCAACAAGCAGTTATTAATTGCTTAGCCCTCTCTCCGGCCCCTCCCTTGTTTCTAAATGAGTCTACAAAGTTATATGTTTTCTTGTAGAATTTTCATACACACTTGTGATTGATCCCTGCCTGCCACCTTGCCCCGACTTGAAGCTCCTTTTTCCACCCCTAACTATACCTCCCCCCACCCCAAGTATTTCCCTTTCCTAGTTCATAACACATTTTTCTTAAATCACCTTCCCTTAAAGTTTTCCCTTCCCTCTTGTGTGCCTTTGTTTAGCAAGAAGCACTGTGTCCAGACCAAAATTATTTCTAGGTAGGTCGTTCTTTCTGGCCTCTCTGGTTTTCAGGGTTGGAATATGTGATTCTTCCTGTTGACACTCTGTGAAGACACCCAACCCTTAAATGCCACTCCGAAAAGATGATGACTTTGAAAGTACCCAAAACACCACAAGTGGTTAAAGGCGCGTGGGATTCAATTTTCTGCCTCCAGTGGGTAAGAGGTGGAGGTAGAACTCAGTCAGGACTTTAGATGAGCGAAGGAACTGTCTCTCATTGCCATTCCTAAGTGTGAGATTTTTTTTTTCCCTTCTAATTTTGTCACTCCCATGAAGAGCAAGGCATCTCAGAGTGCAGGTGAGGAAGGGTATGTGGGATGCTTATTTTTGCTACCAAAAAAGAAACCGCTGAAATTACTAGGGTTACCAAGCAGTAGAATGCTTCGTGAGCTCTGTGGTTCTGAATGAAAGGTCAATAGCCAACCATCTGTGAGCGAGAGAGCTTGAGTAAAATTTGGGCTCTGAGCCGCTGTGCGGAGTAGAGAGATGGAAATCTCAAGAGTCATTTGTTGCCACACTGTTTCCCTCTGTTAAGATAGAAAAGCAGGCAGCAGTGTGTTTCACAACCAGTGTAGACTACAGGTGCAGCATTGTCTTGTAGCTATGACTTTATCAAAGGCTACAGCATACACCTCAGCAGGAATCTCATTTCGTTATCTCTAACGTAGAAGTTTTAAAAGGTTGCTTTGTGGGGTTGGAGGGATGTCTCGGGCGGCGATAGAGAGAACTGCTTGCTCTTGCAGGGGACCCAGCACACACACAGTAGCTCACAGCCACCCATAACTTTAGTCACAAGAGAGCTGGTGTTCTCTTCTATCCTCTATGTGTACACACGTGCTTTGTAACTTACATGCAGACCAAACACCCATACATAAAACACATTTCAAAAACTTAGAGAGAGAGGATGTTATTTTGAATGACTTTTCAGTGTTGAATTAAAGGATCTGATTTAAAGCTAATTATACTTACTTGGCTTCAAAATCGACATTTGATTTTGTTGAATTTGATTTATTACTAAGGGATGTAGAAAAAGGGAGCAACTATACAGATAAAGTCTTGCTATGGACTGAACGTCTGTGTCCTCTCCAAATTCATATTCCAAAGCCCCAATCTGCAACATGGCTGACTGTTGGATATGAGTCTTCAGGAAAGAAATAATATTTTAATGATGTCATCAGGGCACTCCCCCTCAGGATGTACTAATGCCCTTAAAGAGGCTGAGGAGACCAGAGCACATGTATTTATAATAGCTATTTTTCTATGGCTGTGATAAAAATAACCATGATTGAGGCAACTTACAAAAAGAGTATTTAATTGGGCTTTAGAGGTTTAGAGTTCATGATGGTGGAGCAAACTTGTGACATTGGAGATAGCTGAGGGGGTCACATATTGGTCCACAAAGAGGCGACAGAGAGAACACACCTGGAATTCTGGGAGTCTTTTGAAACTTCAAAGCCCACCCCCAGTGCCCCACTTCTTCTAACAAGGCCTCTCCTCCTATTCCTTCTCAAACAGTTCCACTTTCTGTATGAGCCTATGGGAGCCATTCTCACTCAAACCACCACAAGCTGCCCCCACCATCCTTTCTCTTCCATCACTCTCCACCCTCACCCTGCCCTGTCAGATGTAGCTGGCAAGGCAGGAAGTAGGTCCTCACCTGTATCTAACTACGGTGGCGCCCTGAATCTTGGTTTTCTAATTTTCAGAACTGTGAGAAATAAATATACATTCCTCCAACCACGCCGTGTGTGGTATTTATTTTTTTAAATAGCAGTTCAAGCTAACCAAGGCCAGCACATAAAATACCTTGGAATGCTGAGATCATGATGACAATTTACACTTCAACACATGTGAAAGGGCTCAGCATTAGAATATGCTGTATTTACAACTTTCCTGCAACAAAGAAATCAAAGTGTTTATTGGACTCTAAAAACCATGACGGTCTTTTTTGCAAAGACATATAAAATACATTTAAAGAATTATGTATTTAATTATGCATTCTTTCCATAGAAAGCTGGTAAAAAACAAAACAAAACAAAACAAAAAAACCCACATCATTCACGAGGCAAACCCTTATCAATGGCACCATCTCTGTCCAACGCTGTTTCCCGTGGGAATCTTTTCCTGTCCTCCTGAGCTGAGGTGAGATGCCCCTCTAATGTACTAGGCGGCAACAGCAACTTGCATTGCCCCTCGCTAGAAGCTACGATAATTTTTAATTTGCAGGTCTTTGCTCTTTGGCAAATCCTTGGAAGGTGGGGTGATGCATGACTTGTTCAAGATGGCCCTGGTAGCTAGTGTGAGCCTATTCTGGAACGGCTCGACAAGTTGATTCTAGAACAGAGTGTGTTAGCAGATGCACAGAGTTTCCCTCCTCCTCTTTGCTGAATTAAAAGGAGTGGTGGTGGTGGGGTCAGAGTTCATTTTTTTCAAAATTACCCATCTGTTAGAAATGTTAGGAAAAAACAAAACAAAAAGCCCCCTTCAGAACACTGAAGCAAAACAATACCTTTTTTTTTTTTTTTTTTTTGCCAAGAAGGAAACAAGGATGTGGCATTACAATTGGCATAGCCATTCCAGAAAGAACTCCACCGGGCAATTATCCGGGTCCTTTCCAGCAGTACAATGCAAGGTTTTATTACCCTGGAGTTGCGAAAGTGTATGCATCGCACATACAAGAATTTCGTTCTAGTCATTTCGAGTTCCACAACCCAGTGAGTGAGTGCATTTTGGTGCTTTTGTTTGCTGTTGTCCTTATCCAAAAATCATGTGCTCCGAGGAAAATTATGAATTGCTTTAAACATTAACAGATGCTGGATTTAAAGAGTGATCAGCTCCAAAACTGCTGATTTCCACAGAAACAACTAAATACACATTCTCTCTTCTGTACCAACCCTGAAACTATTATACTATGAAGAGGTTGCTTATGCCTGAGAAAATGTAAAATATGTACCATAAAAAGCAACAGCCTAATGGCTGTTTGTTTCTCCTTTGTATCTGGAATTGGTTGACGTCAACCGTTTCTTTTCTTTTGAAGTGTTCCTGGCATGATGATAATAGCTAACGGTTATGGAGGGCTTTGCTATATGCCAAGCACGGCAGTAAGGGCTCTGCCTGCATTCATTCATGTAGGCCCCACGCTGACTGCTCAAGAAGGATTAACCTACTGTTGTAAATGAGGAACTTGAGTTGAGAGAAGGAACTCACTGAAGACCACATACCAGGAGCTGAGGCACGAGGGATCTAGAACAAGGAACACCTAGAGAATCTGAATTCTACCCAGTTATAAGCAAAATGCAACACAGTTCAATGCTGTGGAAGGGGAGTTTCTCAATAGAAAATGAAAAACCCGTAGAACTTTCAGGAAGACTGGGGAATGGACATCAGTCTGACACCCACAGCACAGAGCTGCTTTGGTGAAGAAATAGGTTTCTCTCCCAACCACTGGGTTACGAGAATTGCCTGTGCCAGGGCAATTCTCATGTTTGTTGTGAGAAGGCAGAAGAGTGTTCCTGGATTTCTGTTGTTGTCATTTTGGTTTCCTGAGACAGGGTTTCATGTTGACCAACCAAGGCTTTAATTCACTACATGGCTGAATAGGACCTCAGACTTTTCCTGCCTCTGCCTCTAGAAAGATGAGATTACTGGCATTTGCCAACATTTCTGATTGTGTTTTTTTAATAAGTCAAATTGACTACATCACTCCCTCACCAAGGCTATCCTCTCTACCACTGAGTAGAAAATGCTGATTACCAGTGTTCACTGAATGCAGAAAAGTGGATGGTTGCCTATGGTGAACTTCCAGAGTTAAAGAAGTGAGGGGGTGTGGCTAGGAAAGGAAAGGTGTGGAAAGGCTTTCTGATGTCAAATTTCTCAATCTCTGCTATATTTCCCCCACCATGTTGGGGAGTCAGAGCATGTTTTAGGGATGCAAGGCCCCAGGCCACAAAGACTGGTTTTGAGGGACAAGGAACCCCTCAGGTTGGGTTCTCATTAAAAGCTCAAGTACCAGTTCTAGTATCATTTCTGTATGAAATGTCTTGACTCATCATGCCTGTATACAGGAGCTGGGAAACCTATGTATACATCACTTCCCAATTCCACTTTCAGAGGAGCCATATTGGAAGAGGTTGCGTGAGAATATTTATAACATAGTAGTTGGGGAATGGTTCTAGAGCAGTGTCTGTTACACACTTAGAAGTCCCTCTCTGTTACACACTTATAAGTACCTCATTGTACACACTTAGAAGTACCTCTCTGTTACACACTTATAAGTACCTCATTGTCAGGTCACACACACACGCACGCACACGCATGCACACACACACACACACACACACATATATATGAGTTCCCCATGCATATGTAACTCATATGTGCGTGTACTCACACACATGTGACACACATGAACACATACACATTCATTCACCACTCAGAAAAGTTAAAATAATCATATTTCTTTAATTTATGTTTCATAAACAACACTTAATGAGCTAAAATATATTCAATGATTTCTATCAAAATGTTCACATGGAACAGTGGTTCCCAAGCTGTGAGTTGTGACCCCTTTGGGAGTTGAACAACCTTTTCACAGGGGTCATATATTAGATATTCTGCATACCAAGTATTTACATTATGATTCATAACAGTAGAAAAATGACAGTTACAA